>NC_140965.1:46544373-46704373 GCF_056783735.1 Eptatretus burgeri
ACTACACAACAGCAAAGTCACTTGATGTACCAACCTGGAAATATAACGCTGCACATTACATTAATTGTCGCAAAAGGACAGAGAGCTACATAAATTGGACCGATGATCACGCGATTGAAGGGATTACCAAAAAAGTACTTATGTCAGGTACAGGGCTGAAATTTGTATTGCATAGAAGGGAATGAAGGGTAAATGTGGGAATAGCCTCTTGTGGTTTCTGTGGCCGTTTTTGAGTGGATAAATAAGCTTCTGTTTAGAGAAATGTTATTGATAGTCGACAAAGAGAAACTGTTGGCACAGTTATCCAAGGAATTGTGGACTACACACCCAAATGAAGTAGGGAGAATAAAAGATGCGGAGCCAGTGCATATTATGGTGGACAAAACCAAGCCCCAACCTCGTATTAAGCAATATCCTATCCGGGAGGATGCCACAAAAAGGAACACCCCAGTTATTGCAGCACTACTTGAGCAGGGGGTAATTAGAGAGACTGTCAGCAAATGTAATACACCAATCTTGCCTGTAAAAAAGCCAGGTAAACAGACGTGGTGATTTGTGCAGGACTTTAGGGCAATTAACAAATGCATAGTGTCAATTCACCCTGTAGTGCCAAACCCTGTGACTATATTGTCCTCAATTCTGTCCTATACAGTGTGTTACACCGCTTTCAATTTGAGCAGAATGTTCTTTTCTGTACCAATCCAGGAGGATTCGCAAAGCCTGTTTGCTTTTACCTATGAAGGGGTGCAATACACTTGGATGGTGCTGCTACAGGGATTTGCGGATAGCCCTGCATTGTTCTCGCGAGCGCTCCATCAGGATTTGAATAACATAGCGCTTACCAAAGGGTTTACTTTGGTACAGGATGTCGATGATTTGCTGATTTGCTCAACATCAGAGGATAATTGCAAAAATGACACATTGACCTCTTTAAGAGCGCTCGCTACCAAAGGCCATAAAGTTCCAAAGGACAAGTTACAACTGTGCGGACCACAGGTAACATACCTAGGACATGGATTGAGTGTAACCTCAAGGAGATTGTCAAAATAACAGGGTGCAGGCAATTTTGAACGTCTCGAAACCCAAAACAAAGAAATAAATGAGACATTTCTTGGGGATGGCTGGATATTGTAGATAATGGGTACCTGATTATGCAGTGCTGGTTAGACCACTGTTGGACATGATGCTGGCCAAAACACTGGAGCTGGTGGAGTGAACACAACAAGCAGAAAAAAACTTTGGTAAGGTCAAAACAGCTCTGTCAACAACAACAGCCTTGGGTTTGCCTGATTACAATAAAACGTTTTACCGATACACCCATGAGAGAGATGGATTTGCATAGGCAGTACTAACACAGCAGCATGGTGATAAAATGCATCCATTAGCATTTTATAGCATGACACTAGAGCCGGTGGCGCAAGGGTTTTCACCGTGTTAGGCAGTAGCTGCTGCCTGTTTTGCAGGCAGTTTGCAGGCAGTAGCTGCTGCCTCATATGCTGTACAAGCCACAAGTTAGATCATGATAACATCACCTTTAGTCCAACAGGTTCCACACTGTGTAAGTTCCTTATTGCTGAAAGCAAAAATACAACACCTATCGGCAATAAGAGCAATGACATATAACCTAGTGCTAATTCAAGCAAAGAATGTAGTAATTGAACAATGTCCTGCACTGAACCCAGCATCCTAATGGCAATTGCAGATGATGGGGAAGAGCATAACTGTGAGGAGGTAATGACGGAGACTGCTACTTCCCAGACAGACTTAAAGGACATCCCGCAACAAAACCCCAAAATGATAGTCTTTGTGGATGGCTCATCAACAAGGGCAGCAGACGGGTCATTACTGTCAGGATATACAATGTGCCCTGAAAGTGATGTTTTGGAAAGTGGTAAGCTACCTCGACATTATTCCGCAAAACAGGCAGAACTATGTGTGCTTATTGTGGCATGTAACCGAGCGGAGGAGAAGAGCATAACAATATATATATATATATATATATATATATATATATATATATATATATATATATATATATATATATATATATATATATATATATATATATATATATATGGATTCCTCATATGCGTACAGGGTGGCACATGATGAAGGAGCACTTTGGAAAATAAGGGATACATAACATCATCAGGTACACCAGTCAAAAATGGTAAATTGATTGCAGAACTGTGAGAAGCTATTCACTAACCAAAAAAAATAGCGATAGTAAAATGCTGAGCACATACGAAGCAAAGAGACGTGGTCTCAAAAGGAAATGCTTTTGCTGATTTCGCAGCAAAACAAGTGGCGAAATTGTAACAAACAGCAAAGCTCCTCGCCAAAGAGAAAAATGAGAAAGGGGCGCCAACTTCTGACAACATTGCAGCACTACACGAGGCGACGGAGGCAAGTGAAAGAGCCAAGTGGGAGAAAACATGTTGCTGCTACAATGCGGAAACAAAGCTTTGGGTCTCAAAGGAGGGTAAGGTGGTTGCCCCAAAGGCGCTTTTGCCATGGCTTGCTCATCTGGCTCACTGAAGTGGCCACACGAGCAAACAGGGGATGCAGAAGGAGGTGCTACATAACATGGCATGCTCCGAGGTTTACAGCTGTGGCAGAAATTTTTGGTAGAAGATGTGTGTATTGTCAACACCATAATGTTGGTAAAGTGTTTAAGTCACCAGAAGGAGCTCATCCTCTACCCTGGGGGCCTTTCGTCCATATTCAAATTGACTTTGTAACCATGCCAAAATGCTGTAATTTCAACCACATCTTGGTAGTGGTCAATATGTTCAACAAATGGACTGAAGCATACCCATGCAGAACATGTAATGCAAGGACAGTGGCAAAACTTTTGCTCAAAAAGGACATTTGCAGGTATTGGATACCTTACAAAATATCCAGTGATAAAGGATCACATTTCACATTATATATTACTAAGGAACTCTGCAAAGCTTTGCAAATAAAACAACACTTCCACCATCCTGAGTCTCCAGGGCAAGTAGAGCACCAGAATGGCATACTTAAGAACAGACTTGCTAAAATATGTGATGAAACAGTTTTGAAATGACCAGAGGCTATTCTTCTGGTACTGATGTCAATGAGGCCAATGGCAAACAGGCGCAGCGGACTATCCCCACATTAAATACTGATGAGGAGACCGATGCGAGTGCCAGTAACAGCTCAATTAACCCTGAAACAGATGGACATACACATGATGGCCGAGACAATGTTAAACTTTTGTGTTGCCTCAACAAGAGTTGTCAAAGAATTCCACTCGCAGGTCAAACAAGCGCTACCATAACCGGCTGCGGAGGAACACCTTGGCATCCAGCCCGGCGACTAGATGTACATCAAGGTGTTCAAATGGAAGAAGGGGCAGATTGGACCAGACCCCACCAGGTATTATTGGTTTCCCACACAGTTGTCAAGAGTGAAGGTAAGCCATCATGGACTCATGCATCTCACTGCAAAAGAGCATACAAGAAGTCGTAAAGAGAATAGAGGAAAACTACAAGTGGAAAGAATGTTACCGAGAGTTTATGACATATGTAGTAGTGCTTCTAATTAGCATGTGCATAATCGTGATACAATGGGTGATAAAAGATAGTGAGGGCATTATGGGAATGCCATGGAGAGCAGAATGATTGGTAGGTCTGGAGCAGGGGAAACAAGGAATGGGTCGTAACAGAGTATGAAGGGCAGAATAAGGTAAACATCAGGACCCATTTCGTGAGAAAGGCATGCATGCGATAATCCCCTTTTTGACCATGTCACACAATTACGCAACGAAGGAAATTAAGGCGAAGTGTTGGGCATGTGCCCACCTCCTGCACTCTTCACGAACAGAATTGCTGTTAGCGGTGATCCCATTTGAGGAAATTTATTATTGCGGAGCTGGATGGTAACATAACTATGCATTGAATAGAACAAACAATAAGTCAAGTACGAGCTTTGTGGGCGGGTGGTAACCTCCTTCCAGCTTTGCGAAGACCCCCATATTTTAGGATTACGTACAAATGAGCGGGGTTCCTTTGCTTAACTTGGACAAACCCTAGCAGCAAATTTTATGCAGGCAAATCTACCTGTAATTCATCAATAGAGGTAAATGACATGGCAGATAACCGGAAAAGCATAAATGGGATGTATGCTAATGTAGCGTCAAACGGTACATACTTTTATGCGGGTTTAGAGCCTATCCTTGGTTTCCACTTAATTGGACCGGATCCTGTTATTTGGGATATGTGGTGCCAGGTATACGTCTAACCACTAGCCCGCTGCCTAAAGGTATTCTATGATGTAAGAAGGAGCATTTCAGAAGGGGAACTTGCAGCAATGACAATTTTTCCCCGATATGTGGCATGGAAAGCAGGAAGCCAGCTTATTGAAATGGCAGCCTCATTGGAGGAATTGGGGAACGAAACTGCGGATGGCTTTGAGAAGGTCAATGTTGAGGTGGCAGCACCTGCACAATGACCATGCAAAATAGAATAGCCTTAGACATGATCTTGGCAGCCCAAGGAGGTACTTGTTCTGTAATTAGGAAGGAATGTTGCACTTAGATTACAGATAACTGAAAATATCCTGACATTATACAGCACGTGAGGAAGGTAGCTGCAAAATACCATGACTATTTTAAGGGATGGAGTTCGGATCCTGGTTAAAGAGAGTGTTTGGTAAATGGGGTACATGGATACTCCACATATTGCTCGTTGGACTCATGATATTCATCACTGTTGTTGTCATCATAGCGTGCATAAGAGCAATAATCGGTGTGTGTGTGAGAAAATTTGCCACAGTGACAAGGATGGTGGCACATGAAGTTTTCCTGGACTGTCCATCTTTGAGCGACTATGACAGCCACGAAGATCCAGAAGATCTAGAAAACCCAGAAAATGAAGAATCAAGTATAAAATCGAATTGAGACACCATGTCAGTGGGATTTTATGGAAAACACAAAAGTGCAGATGCATGTGCCCTTGAGACTGATGAAAGCCCTTTTGAAAGAATTCAACAATTGTTGCTGAAGAACTAAAAACAGTTGGATGATTGTGATGAAGGGATATGGGACAATAAAGATCTTAAATACTGAAGGGGAAAATAATTCCAGCGGCTTGCTCAAATAAAAGCTGATTAGGATAAATGAAAAAGGTGATTTCCTATTGGATGTATATGTTCGGTATGCATAGGTTTCTTTTCTTCCAGATCACCTAGGCACCCAAACTCTATGGACGAAACAGGACGGGGAGTTTGTGGCGCCCCGGGGGTTGCATCCACTTGCTAAGGTGTTAACCCACCACAGAGCGCAAGTCTGGGTGACGTTGTGGAAACAGATCTGTCGCTAGACGAAGACAAATTAAAATTTTTGTGGGTTTGACCTTTCAGAACAAACCCTTGTGTTGTTCTGTAGGAACAAAACAGGGAAATTGTAGGAAACTGAATTGTTAATTGAATGTATAATGAAGAAAAATGCCAATTAGCCTTCGCTCGTGCTTTAAGAAAGAATTTAACAAATATATGCAGGGAAAAGCTTGTAGGGAATCTTGTACACATTCCTTAGGAGTAGTAAAAAAAAACCTTGTAAACTATTGTCTATTGGCCCAGATGGCATGGCCAAGAAATCACATTCTCTTTCCTCCCCTCACCCGGATCATTTGGAGTAAGCACAGATAAGAGACCGTTTCTCACCCTGTGTTTGTGATTTTAACCTTACAAGTTCCATCTGGCCTTCCTCAAAAGGCCTCTCTTTGTTTAATTAATTTCCTTTGATGTGTTAACCACGCTCTGGTGAGATCACAAATATAGTCGTTATAATCTATGTAAAATTAAGTCTGCTTGAGATATTGCTCCAGGCTAATTTCCATGTACACATGCTTGTGTCGTTTATTTGTGACTGAATAAACAGCTTTTGAGTAAGCTGAACTAAAAAGTTATTTCTGTCTCGAGGTGGCCAAAACAGCCCCGACAACCCCCACGACAAAAAAAGGACACCAGCAACTTAAAATAAACACGGGTGTTTAATGAAAATAGAAGTAATATTTACAAGGGTAATAATTCAAAATGTAATCATAATAAGTGAAGTAAATTAAAGCCTAAAGTTGAAGTGCCTCTACACATGGACTTTGATACAGACAAGGGGAAAACAAAAGAAAAACAAATCCTCCCTTTATTCTGGCACTTAGCTTTGTCTAGAGATTGCCTCTATTGAATTTTGGGGTCGAGGCGCTTAATCGTACGAGGGAAGACGCACCCAAAAATGGTGTCGAGCCGCTCAGCTTCAGGTTGATATCAATTAAACAATTAAAATTCAGTGAAGTTTGAAATGTTAATTTTACTCTGAATAATGAGTAATTGTAAAACAAGTGACCAAAGAGAAAGCTACATTGCTGATCGCTGGCAAATGGAAATGTGAAAACCACAAATGGAGATAACAACCACTGTTCACTGGAAAAGTCGAGTCGAGACTTTGCTAATTTCTCCAAAGAATATCATTGTTCAACCCCTTGATACCCACTGATGCCATCTGCCATTTGATGTTATCCCTTTCAAATCATCATGTTTTAAGGGATTTCTTCTTGTGTTTGTCACTTTCAATTTTAAATGCAATGAGATGGTAAATATGGGGTTGAATTCACAATGTAAAATATAAAAAGTGTTAAACTGCAGAACAAAATGCCTTTGCTGTTTGTCCTGATATCACCTATGGGTGGCATCAGTGGCAAATAATCATCTGCATTTGTCTTTCTTTATCCCAAGATTTCAGATTGATAAACTTTGATGATTAAAGAACAGGGGTCATGTCATATTTCATGACAGCTATTGTTTTAAGGTATTGAAACTCTTCAGAAGCTGATATTGAAGTGTTGTCCTCAGTTGTTTCTGAACAATGGTTCGGATTGTTCTATGGTTCACACTATGTTTGTACTTAAGGACCCAGAAATGGTGCATCAGTAAAAAACACCTCAGAGAGCCTGAATTTCTCTTGTGAAAGCTATTCTTCAATATCTGGCACCTACAACACCCAATTATATGACCAATTGTCTCCCCAAAGTATGATGTCCCACATTACTGTTGCAGGAGTTCATATTAGAACACGAGCAGGCCAGCATGTATCCTCGACATATATTACAACCATGAAACAACCACCAATCATACAGGTTGACAGTAAATACTAACTGGTAAACTTTATGGATACAGGGAGGCACAGGGTACATCACCATAATGTCTAGAGTGAGAAACAGGGAGTTTACAGGGGAGGACGATTAGGAAGTGGCAACATCTCTGAAACCACAAACAGAATTTCGATGAAACTTGACCGCAACCTTCAGCACCTGTTTACCATTAAAGTGCACGCAACCTTTAGCACTTGTGCACCAAAGTTTGTTCACACCATTTCAGAAATTGTGGTCTTAGAGGGTTTACGGGGGGGGGGGGAGGGGAGTTGCCCCCCAAAATAGGCATTTGCTTTTTTTCTCAGGGAACTAAAAACATAATTTTGATGAAACGACCGCAACCTTCAGCATCCATGCTGTACCAAAGTTTGTTCACACAATTAAATAAATAGTGGTCTAAGTGGGTTTTTGGTGGGGGGGGGGTGGAGAAGGGGAGGAGGTTGCTCCCCAAAGTAGGTATTTGCTTTCTTTTCAGAAACTACACACAAAATTTCGATGAAACTTGATCACAACCTTGATCACCCATAAGGTACCAAAGTTTGTTCACGGTATTAGAAAAAGAAGATTCCTCGGGGTTTATGGGGGGCTTTCCCCCCAAAATAGGTATTTTCTCTGTTCTCAGAAACTACACACACAGTTCCGTTGAAACTTAACCAGAACCTTCATCACCCATGATGTACCAAAGTTTGTTCACTGCATGAAAAAAAAAAAAATCCAAAGGTATTTACTATCTTCTCCATTAAATATTTGTGGGTCATCCACGCCTATCATTGGTTCGTGGTTTTCTTATCCAGCCGCTACCAGGTGAGCGCCCAGGGAAATTGTCCCTATTTTTTTAAAAGTTAAAGCACTGGTTACATACAGCTGAAACCTATTGCACTTATTTTGTAACCTTTCAAACAAATAATTTGCTTCTGAAGTAAATTAAGGTTAATGAGGAAAAGGGTTTGAGTACTTATGCAAATGAGAATCATATGATTTTCTCTGTTAATGTAACTTATTCGCATATTTTTTTTAGCTTTATCACTCTGCAGTAGTTTGTGAAAACTCGACAAATTAAGTTTGATTTGAAAACATCAAAGTTTGATTTGAAAACAACAAATTAAGTTTGATTTGAAATAAGCTCAGGTGGCATCAAAATGTAAAAACTTTGTTGGGTGGTGAATGGTGAATACTTTTGCAGGCCACTGCACATAGAAGTATCAGAGATATGAGCAGGACTGGTCGGTACTGTAGCTTGAGTATGGATTGGTGATTGTGTGCATCGATGTGCTGAGCGTGGCGTGTGTAAGAGAATCTCGTCAAGAGATAGTGTGTGGTTGGTATTTTATCTTCTTCACCCGAAAACCACCCTCACCCACAACAATAAAAATAAATAAATAATAAAATAAACAAACAAAAAAAATTCCTGTTTCTTTTGATCCTTCCAAAATATCTCGCAAAATCCTTCCAAAACATTTCTTATGGGATCTCAGGAGATTCTCATCGGATTTCTACGGACCTCATGAGAAACCAGAGGAGGCTTTTTGTGAAGAAAGCAGTGTTAAGTAACACGATTTAAAAAAAAAAATCCATAATGTGACTTGGACTTTATTGATACATGACAAGCAAAGCGACAAGGTGCAAATGAAGAGTGTGGTGACTTTACCGGGAAGAGGACAGGCTCCGTGACAAGTTGACTCTGCATTGTGGAGGGGAGATCACAGCCGGTGGGGTTGAGGGTTTGGGGGGTGAAATTGGGTTGGGTGGAGGGTGGCAGCAGGAGGAAAAAAGGGTAAAGTCTCAGGGAAACGTTTTGAGTCAAGTTGCCCTGGCTATTCATGCCCAAAGTTGTGCCAAATTTTCAATTTCAAGTGTGGTACTGTATATACAATTATTACACAAGGCATTTTAGGAAAACAGTTAATTAATGACAAAAAATGGGCAAAGTGAATGACCATTTTCAAGATCTGTGGAATATCTATTATCCTACAGTATATTAATAATAATAATAATAATAATAATAGGAATTATAATTCAAAATACCTCTTCCTTTTTGCAGACCATTTCTTACTATTTGCAAATGACTCCACATTGTGTCATACAAGATCCCATCTCACTGATAGTCAAACAGCAGCTACATCTCTCTCTGGTAATATGGAAATGATTGGACTCTGGTCTGATAAACAGAACATGTCCATCAATCCCCGAAAATCTCACAGTCTCAACCTATCGCTCCGGAATGATCATCAGATAAATCAACCAATCTATTTCCTTGGTCATGTGCCCTGGAAGTGGTTCAGTCTCTTGAACTTCTAGGCCTCATCATCAGCCATGACCTTCCTGTGCCGACCACATAGCAAAGTTGGCGTCATAAATAGCCACAGGTTTGGCATCCTCTGTTGATTCAAGTCTTTCCTTTGAAAAGGGGAGTGACTCACAGTCTACCAGGCTTTTGTCTGTAACTCAATAGAGTACTGCCCTTTGCTCTGGGCTGGTGTTCCAGCATCACATCTTTCTGTTGGATTCTGTGGCGTCAAAAGCTATCAACATTATTGGAATCTCCCATGATGAGGTTGAAGCACAAGCTCTGTTGCTCTGACATTGCAAACAGGTTGGTGGTCTCTGTTTTTCTCCCGTCTAGTCTCCAACATTGCTCCCTTTTCTTTCGCAGTCCTCTGACCCTTCTCCAGCAACTCCAGGATGCATGCATTCTTCCGGTAACCCCTTCCTGGTTAAACTTCCAAAATCCAGGCTGACTGCACATTTCAACTAGTTTATTCCTCGCTTCTCCCATATATGGAACCCCTTTCCAGAGATTGTCTGTCTCACTCTTTCTGTCTCATCCAGAACTTCAAACAATCAGTGCAGCACAATCTCTTGTCATCTCCAATTCTGTTACATGATCTTTATTATCCCCATTAACCTTTCCTAACCCAACCCTCTTACTTGCTAGTTTCAGTGTTTCTTCCCTCCTCCCTCCACTCTTATCGTGTTCCTTCATTCCCTTGATGTTTTTACCATTGTCTGTTCTACCTTGCTCTTCCATGAGCCTCATTCCTGTAAAGAAGAAGAAGAAAAAACAATGGCAAATCCTAGATTTTTTCCTGATTACCACAACATGCATATCACAGTATTTCCTGTAATAACTGATAATCATGACAGCACTGATTGTGCTTTTCAGGTGAATACCAAATGACAAATCTCAGTAGATTTTAAAGGAAATTATAACACATCACACTGCACAATTGCTATAGCATGCAATTACCATCCAATTAATCTTGAGATACACTATATGGCCAAAAATATGTGGACACCTACTCATCCAACATCTCATTCCAAAATCATGGGCATGAATATGGAGTTGGTCCCCTCCTTGCTGCTATAACAGCCTCCATTCTTCTGGGAAGGCTTTTCACTAGATGTTGGAACATTGCTGCAGGGATTTGCTTCCATTCAGCCACAAGAGCATGAGTGAGGTCGGGCACTGATGTTGGGCAATGAGGTCTGGCTGGAGGTCGGTGTTCCAATTCATCCCAAAGGTGTTCAACGGGGTTGAGGTCAGGGCTCTGCACAGGCAAACCATTTCTGTATGGACCTCACGTTGTGCATGGGGGCATTGTCATGCTGAAACAGGAAAGGGCCTTCCCAAACTGTTGCCGCAAAAGTTGGAAGCACAGAATCGTCTCGAATGTCATTGTATGCTGTTGCCTTAAGATTTCCCTTCAATGTAACTAAGGGGCCTAGCCCGAACCATGAAAAACAGCCCCAAACCATTATTCCTCCTCCACAAAACTTTACAGTTGGTACTATGCATTCGGGCAGGTAGCGCTCTGCAGGCATCGGCCAAATGCAGATTCGTCCGTCAAACTGCCAGATTGTGAAGCATGATTCATCACTCCAGAGAACGCGTTTCCACTGCTCCAGAGTCCAATGGCGGTGAGCTTTACACCACTCCAGCCGACGCTTGGCATTGCACATGGTGATCTTAGGCTTGTGTGTGGCTGCTCTGCCATGGAAACCCATTTCATGAAGCTCTCGACGAACAGTGCTTGTGCGGACGTTAATTCCAGAGTCAGTTTTGAACTCAGTAGTGAGTGTTGCAACCGATGACAGACGATTTTTCCACACTACGTGCTTCAGCACTCGGTGGTTCCATTCTGTGTGCTTGTGTGGCCTACCACTTCGCGGCGGAGCTGTTGTTGCTCCTAGATGTTTCCACATCACAATAACAGCACTTATAGCTGATGAGGGCAGAAATTTGACAAACTGACTTGTTGGAGAGGTGACATCCTATGACGGTGGCATGTTGAAAGTCACTGAGCTCTTCAGTCTGGGCCATTCTACTGTCATTGTTTGTCTCTGGAGATTGCATGGCTGTGTGCTTGATTCTATACACCTGTCAGCAATGGTTGTAGCTGAAATAGCTGAATCCACTAATTGAAAGGAGTGTCCACATACTTTTGGCCATGCAGTGTATGATTGCAATTGTCCTGATGACAATGAGGAATGAAAATGAGGAAAATTATCAAAGCACTGTTCTCTGAATCACACCAGCATCGTTCACTTTGATCATAACAATTTTAGGGATGAGCTTTCTGAATGTGCAGGTTAATGGAATGCCAACGATCAAAGATAGATGACAATTAAAAACGAATGTCGTTCATTAGCATTTCATTTTGTGTCAGCATCACATTTGGGAATAGAAACAAAAACTTTGATTCATGCCTGACAAATGGTGGAACACCCATTCTAATCATCACAACGATGTTATAAAACTGCATGACAATGCAGGTAAGAGTGAAACAGAATAAAGTAACAATATGAAACAAATTAAGGTTCACGATTGTAAAAATGGTTTCATTCATGCCTGAAAAGGGCCTGCAACCCGAGAAGACAATCTTGTTAATTCCTACACATAGAAAGTGCCATTTAAGTAATACTAAATGAGTCAAGGCAAGGTTTTAACTTTTCCAGATAACACGATAACAAAGTTGTCAATAGGGGTGGACAATAATGGGGACATTATATAAATTGCTTTATTTACTGACAGATGAATGCATGATGTCGTACAATGATAAATGTAGATCTTATGCCTTTTCACAATGCAAAAACGTCCCTTAAAATAGCCCGATTAAGCTGTGATCAAAAAGTAGCATTGGGGAGATGCAAGTAAACTTCTTCACAAATTACAAGGACGTCTCGAGGGAATGAACCAATCAAGAGAGTTCATGGAACTTGAGCCTGGGGTAAATTGTGTTTTTTTCATCGTGGTAAGGCCTTAGTCACATTTGCCACGGTGGCCGTGGGGTCTCCAAAATCTACGGCCACGAGCAATTATACGGTGGCAGCAGTATTTCCACGGTAACACAATGTAGCAGTAACATATGTTTTCATTTTTCAGGTCGCCGCACGGCGTATTTATAAATTGTGGCGACCGAAAACGTGGGGGGTGCCGTACGGTCTTTGATTTGATGTCGTATGGTGACCTCAGGGTGTTCCTGCGGCGGCCATATAATTTTCAAGGCAGACACAAGGTGCCCACAAGGCGATTGCAGGGGGACCGCAGGGGGCCCAAAGGCGAACGTGCGGCCAGACGGACGGTAATGAGTGGGTTTTTTATTTATTTATTTTACCAGTTCTTTTGTTTTGGCTTGTCGAATTGCTACGGCGAATGTAGAAATGAAAAAAGTTATAACTCCACGCTATAATTCCATGGCGACCCTATGGCCTGTAAAATATAGCCATATGGCATAGGGCCACCCTGAGGCCACCTCAGAAACTCTGTGGCCGCCGCATGTTTCTGTCAATTCAGAGGGCGTACGGCCGCCGTATCCTCGCCATAGAGCAAATGTGACTTAGGCCTAAATAACCAGGGTCATTGAGCTATATATGTATTGTATTTGGGAAATGGGGAGGAGGGAGTTTGTTTTTAAATTATAAGTAAAGGTAAAGCCTTGTATTTGGTATTCATTTTGGCGACCTTAAAACATCGTAAACTTAATTAGTAGTTGCATATAGAATTATTCAGAAACGGTTGCAAGAATTTTCCTCAGTCCTCTAACATACTTACACTCCACAAATTACCATATTCAGTAATTACTCACTTAACATTGATTTGGTTAAAGTTGTTTCGTTACAACGTTGCTATACAACAGAGAACATATATACTTTTAACGTCACAATGTTCGCTACTACATCATTTGCCAGCAACCCACAGTGAACTATTTTGTGTCTTGCAGATATATTAGCAAATTTAGACACTGAACATTTATATCACATCATTTTGATGTAGTTTGAAGTGTGATTCAATCCCCAATAAAGATGAGTCAAAATGCTCAATAAGTGATTGTAGTGAGTCCAACAATAAGAAAACAAGAAAAACAAATGGATAAGAAGTTAAATTGGAAGTTTTAAAGCATTTTGATGCCATAGAAGATGTAGTTGATATTGGGAGAGGAGTTGTGCTGTTCCATTAACACCACTACTCACCCCTCCACCCAGCCCCACCTCCAAAAACAACCTCCACATCCATCACTGGTGAATTTTATCTTATTTAAATATATATTTGTTTTATATTTAGAAAATTGTAATTTAAAATGTTCTTTTATTTAACATTTTATTTTAAAAAGTTCATTGTTGTGGTAAATGTATGACACACATGAAATATTTCAACTTTTAACATTTTGTTTTGAACAAGAAACATTCAAAAGAACCTAACTCCACTTCTTAGCTGGAAATCAAAAAGAATTCATTGTAATATGAAACCTCACAAAAATAAATCATTGTAATATGAAACCTCACAAAAAGAAATCATTGTAATATGAAATCTAACAAAAATAAATCATTTTAATATGAAACCTAACGAAAATAAATCATTGCAATATGAAACCTAACAAAAAGAATTCATTGTAATATGAAAGCTAACAACAAGAAATCATTGTAATATGAAACCTAACAAAAATAAATAATTGTAATATGAATCCCAACAAAAAGAATTCATTGCAATATGAAACCGAACAACAAGAAATCATTGCAATATGAAACCAAACAAAAACTAAATTATTGTAATATGAAGCCGAACAAAAATAAATAATTGTAATATGAAACTTAACAAAAATAGATCATTGAAATATGAAGTCAAATAAAAATAAATAATTGTAATCTGAAACCTAAGAAAAAAAAAACATTGCCATATGAAATATTACAAAAAGATATCATTGTAATATGAAACATAACAAAAAGAAATCATTGTAATGGGAAACCTAACAAAAATAAATCATTGCAATATGAAACCTAACAAAAAAGAAAATCATTGTAATATGAAACCTAACAAAAAGAAATCATTGTAATATGAAACCGAACAAAAAGAAATCAATGCAATATGAAACTTAACAAAAATAAATCATTGTAATGTGAAACCTAACAAAAAGAAATCATTGTAATATGAAACCTCACAAAAAGAAATCATTGTCATGGGAAACCCAACAAAAATAAATATTCGTAATATGAAATCGAAGAAAAAGAAATAATTGTAATATTAAACCTAACAAAAAGAAATCATTGTAATATGAAACCTAACAAAACGAAATCATTGTAATATGAAACCTAACAAAAAGAAATCATTGTAATATGAAACCTAACAAAATAAATAATTGTAATATGAAACCGAACAAAAAGAAATCATTGCAATATGAAACCTAACAAAAAGAAATCATTGTAATATGAAACCTAACAAAATAAATAATTGTAATATGAAACCTAACAAAAAGAAATCATTGCAATATGAAACCTAACAAAAATAAATCATTGTCATATGAAACCTAACAAAAATAAATCATTGTCATGGGAAACCCAACAAAAAAAAATAATTGTAATATGAAACCCAACAAAAAATAAATAATTGTAATATGAAACCTAACAAAAACAAATCAGTGTAATCTGAAACCTCACAAAAAATCATTGTAATATGAAACTTAACAAAAAGAAATCATTGTAATATGAAGCCGAACAAAAAGAAATCATTGTAATATAAAACCTAACAAAAAGAAATCATTGCAATATGAAATCTAACAAAAAAATATTGTAATATAAAACCTAACAAAAAGAAATTGTTGTACTATGAAACCTAACAAAAACAAATCATTGCAATATGAAATTTAACAAAAAGAAATCATCGTAATATGAAACCTAACAAAAAGAAACAATTGTAATATTAAACCTAACAAAAATAAATCATTGTCATGGGAAACCCAACAAAAAAAAATAATTGTAATATGAAACCCAACAAAAAATAAATAATTGTAATATGAAACCTAACAAAAACAAATCAGTGTAATCTGAAACCTCACAAAAAATCATTGTAATATGAAACTTAACAAAAAGAAATCATTGTAATATGAAGCCGAACAAAAAGAAATCATTGTAATATAAAACCTAACAAAAAGAAATCATTGCAATATGAAATCTAACAAAAAAATATTGTAATATAAAACCTAACAAAAAGAAATCGTTGTACTATGAAACCTAACAAAAAGAAATCATTGTAATATGAAACCTAACAAAAAGAAATCATTGTAATATGAAACCTAACAAAATAAATAATTGTAATATGAAACCTAACAAAAAGAAATCATTGCAATATGAAACCTAACAAAAAGAAATCATTGTAATATGAAACCTAACAAAAAGAAATCATTGTAATATGAAACCTAACAAAAAGAAATCATTGTAATATGAAACCTAACAAAAAGAAACCATTGCAATATGAAACCTAACAAAAAGAAATCATTGTAATATGAAACCTAACAAAAAGAAATCATTGTCATGGGAAACCCAACAAAAAAAATAATTGTAATATGAAACCCAACAAAAAATAAATAATTGTAATATGAAACCTAACAAAAAGAATTCATTGCAATATGAAACTTAACAAAAAGAAATCATTGTAATATGAAGCTGAACAAAAAGAAATCATTGTAATATAAAACCTAACAAAAAGAAATCATTGCAATATGAAACCTAACAAAAAGAAATTATTGTAATATAAAACCTAACAAAAAGAAATCATTGCAATATGAAACCTAACAAAAAGAAATTATTGTAATATAAAACCTAACAAAAAGAAATCATTGCAATATGAAACCTAACAAAAATAAATCATTGTCATAAGAAACCTAAAAAAAGAAATCATTGTGATGGGAAACCTAACAAAAAGAAATCATTGTAATATGAAACCTAACAAACAGAAATCATTGTAATATGAAACCTAACAAAAATAAATTATTGTAATATGAAACAACAAAAAGAAATCATTGTAATATGAAACCTAACAAAATAAATAATTGTAATATGAAACCTAACAAAAAGAAATCATTGCAATATGAAACCTAACAAAAAGAAATCATTGTAATATGAAACCTAACAAAAAGAAATCATTGTAATATGAAACCTAACAAAAAGAAATCATTGTAATATGAAACCTAACAAAAAGAAACCATTGCAATATGAAACCTAACAAAAAGAAATCATTGTAATATGAAACCTAACAAAAAGAAATCATTGTCATGGGAAACCCAACAAAAAAAATAATTGTAATATGAAACCCAACAAAAAATAAATAATTGTAATATGAAACCTAACAAAAAGAATTCATTGCAATATGAAACTTAACAAAAAGAAATCATTGTAATATGAAGCCGAACAAAAAGAAATCATTGTAATATAAAACCTAACAAAAAGAAATCATTGCAATATGAAACCTAACAAAAAGAAATTATTGTAATATAAAACCTAACAAAAAGAAATCATTGCAATATGAAACCTAACAAAAAGAAATTATTGTAATATAAAACCTAACAAAAAGAAATCATTGCAATATGAAACCTAACAAAAACAAATCATTGTCATAAGAAACCTAAAAAAAGAAATCATTGTGATGGGAAACCTAACAAAAAGAAATCATTGTAATATGAAACCTAACAAACAGAAATCATTGTAATATGAAACCTAACAAAAATAAATTATTGTAATATGAAACAACAAAAAGAAATCATTGTAATATGAAGCCGAACAAAAATATCATCATTGTAATCTGAAACTTAAGAAAAAAAATCATTGCAATATGAAATCTTACAAAAAGAAATGATTGTAATATGAAACCTACCAAAAATAAATCATTGTAATATGATACCTAACAAAAATAAATTATTGTAATATGAAACAACAAAAAGAAATCATTGTAATATGAAGCCGAACAAAAATATCATCATTGTAATCTGAAACTTAAGAAAAAAATCATTGCAATATGAAATCTTACAAAAAGAAATCATTGTAATATGAAACCTACCAAAAATAAATCATTGTAATATGAAACCAAACAAAAATAAATCATTGTGAGATGAACCCGAACAGAAAGAAATCAATCTAATATGAAATCAAAAAATTATGGGAAAATGTGATTTACTCAACGTTTTTTCACTTGAAGTTAAATTTTACAAGAACACAGCTACGATGTTAAATGAGGACCAAGTGGATCATTCTTCTTCACCTCTTCCTTTCTCCACAAAACCTCTCAAATTTAAAATTATCTCTTCCACACTATATGCCTGACTTACTGTAGAGTCTGTGTTTGAGTGTTCAGTTCTTCTGGGAGTTTAATTGCTGCTTGTGTTTTTCCAAAGTATAACTTTCCAGTTGACACAGAGATAAAACTATAATGGCACTTGATAGAGCACATACCTTTGCCAGGCTGAACAGTTTATGTTTTGTAATCCATTGATAGGCCAGATCTGCATCCAGACCGTAATAAAACTCTAATTGGCTTGTTCTTGTCACCAAGCCAATTCATCGACCAAGTTTTGTCATAATATGTCCACCAGTGATGTAGGACTCAAGTCCATTTTTTGGGGGACTCAGACTTAGACTTGGCTCTTCAGGACTTGGACTCGGAATGCGAAGGACTCGGACTCAGCCTGATTCTGGCAAAATTTAGTGCACAGTAAAACTTCACCATTCACGGATTTGCTTACCTATGTATACCTATTCACCATTGACAGGGTGCAAAGCTTCGCATATCCACAGGTTTTTTGGGGGGTTTTTTTTCTGCCGTGCCTCACTCAGGATTTTTAATTTGTTTCGCACTGCTCTTATTTCCGTTATGCTCCAAGTGGAATTAAAAAATAAGTTACTCCATTGGATGAAGGGGACTATTCCAAGTAAAACGAGATGTTTAATGACCATGCATGACCTAAACAAAGGAATGAAAAAAACGGTAAAAAGGCCATTTGGACCATCCTTTACATTTGTACTCAAACCTTTTAACACGTTACACCAAACTACATGAACAAGAGAGACGTGAAAATATCTTATAAATACATTTTCTAAATATTATAATCTAATTACATCCTTTTTAATATACATTTGTGTTTAATTGAGTTTTTCTGTAATCTTAGCATCACGATTTCCATAGCAGCAAAAGTCCATGTGAAGTTTGCTGCATATTTGCAGCTATCAGAAACTTTGTAGTACGAAAAGAATGAGCGAATTACAGCAAGAGGGCCATAATATGGAATTAAATGTTGATGCAAGTAGCAAGTTACACTGTTAGTCGGTTTTGATATTTTATTGTTTTCATTTATAGAAGCACAAATGAATTCACTATTTTTTGCCACTTCACAATGCACCTTCAGCACAGGACTTGGACTCTGAATGACAAGGACTCGGACTCAGGACTGTTGGACTTAGTCCAGGTAGACTCAACTACAACACTAATGCCCACAACATTTTTTAATATTATGTACAATATTGTTTTTGGCACCATCTCTCAATGGTGAAAAATCACTTGGAAATAAAAAAAATTATAGTGTCTGGATCGGGATCATAACCAAAATCGAATCAATTCTTCCTTTCTCACAACCAACCTGTCCACCAAGTTTCGTCCAACTGTCCACACCTTTTGAAATACCTTGCTCACAGACAAACAAACGAATAGACAGACCAGGAGTAAAAACATGACCGCCATCCACCTTCGGTGGCGGAGGTAATTGGATATTTCTTCTTTGTTTATCAATCACGTCCCTGCTCCCCTTGTGACGTTTCACTATATGGGCAGTGACAATTTATGATGTAACTGAGTTAACCCGTACCTAGCAGAGTACTTGATAAAATGAGTTGTTGGGTATTGTAGCAGTTTATCTGATCAAGAGTATATATATATATATATATATATATATATATATATATATATATATATATATATATATATATATATATATATACACTAGCAGGGATACCCGTGCTCCGCACAAGAATCCCGTGGATGACAGCGGGTCTGAAGGAGTATATGTCACAGTTAATTGTAAAATTGTAGAGGCTGACACCATTATAATTTTTTTTCATCACTACTATTATATTATATTTTCCCCGCCATGTTTTATATGCAGAAGACCCGAGTTCAAAAATGTTAAGATTTATTGCCACATCAGATAAAAAACCATAATGCCTCAACAATGTGAGGCTGGTTTCATGTCATCATTTGTGACTTAATTAATTCTCATTCTCTAGCAAATTCCGTTGGTCCCATGTCAATCGGCTGAACTTGAAAAATTAACCTTATGCAATCAGGTGATGACGTCATAATTCGGAAACCGGGAAGTCGGAAGTCATTGTCTTCAATTGACTGTAGTATTAATTTCTCATTCTCTAGCAAATTCCGTTGGTCCCATGTCAATCGGATGAACTTGAAAAATTAACGTTACGCAATCAGGTGATGACGTCATAATTCGGAAACCGGGAAGTCGGAAGTCATTGTCTTCAATTGACTGTAGCATTATTTTTTCATTCTATTGCAAATGGCGTTGGCCCCATGTCAATCGGCTGAACTTGAAAAATTAACGTTATGCAATCAGGTGATGACGTCATAATTCGGAAACCGGGAAGTTGGAAGTCATTGTCTTCAATTGAGTGTAGCATTATTTTTTCATTCTATTGCAAATGGCGTTGGCCCCATGTCAATCGGCTGAACTTGAAAAATTAACGTTAGGAAATCAGGTGATGACGTCATAATTCGGAAAGCGGAATTCGGAAGTACAATTCTTTTATATCGGGACACTCCCGGGTACATGTTCTGTCAGCATGTGAGGTTTGGTGAGGATCAGTCCAGTACTTTTCGCGTGTATAGGTCACAGACACACACACACACACACACACACAGACACACTTTCAAATATATATATATATATATATATATATATATATATATATATATATATATATTGATGTATGTATATATATGTGCATATATATGTAAATATACATATATATATATATATATATATATATATATATATATATATATATATATATATATATATATATATATATATATATACACACTCAGTGTACAAAACATCAGGAACGTCTCCTCTTTTCATGAAATAGACTGATCAGGTGAATCCAGGTGAAGGCTCTGATCCTTTATTGATTGCACCTGTTAAATTCACTTCAGTCAGTGCAGATGAAGGGGAGGAGACAGGTTAAAGAAGGATTTTAAAGCCTTGAGACAATTGAGATATGGATTGTGTTTGTGTGCCATTCTGAGGGTGAATGGGCAAGGCAAAATATTTAAGTGCCTTTGAATGGCGTTTGGTCGTTGGCGCCAGGTGCACTGGTTTGAGTTTGTTGAGAACTGCAATGCTGCTAGGTTTTTGATGCTCAACAGTTTCCCGCGTGTATCAAGAATGGTCCATCACCCAAAGGAAATCCAGCCAATGGCAGGCCAGTGCTCGAAAATGTCTCATTGATGAGAGAGGCTAAAGGAGGCTGACACTAATTGTGCAGAGCAGACGGGCTACAATAAGTCAACTGACAGTCTAGTCCAACATTGGTGATGAAAGAGCCATAAAGGAATGCACAACTTGTGATAGCATGACAAAAAATGGGATATGGCAGCCGATGACCGTACAGAGTTCCACATATTTCAGCAAAAAAAAAGAAGAACGTGCGGTTGCAGTGGGCTAAGGAATGAAAATACTGGACACTGGAGGATTGGAAAAACATCGCCTGGTCTGATGAATCCCAGTTCTTGTTGTTTCACCCTGATGGGAGGACTAGGGTATGGAGAAAACCACATGAGTACATGCATCCATCATGCTGTGTCAACATTGCAGGCTGGTGGTGGTGGTGTGATGGTGTGGGGTGTGCTTTAATGGTACACATTGGGCCATTGATAAAAGTGGAGCAACATTTGAATGCCAAGAGCTATTTGAACATCATTGCCAATCAGGTGCATCCCTTCATGGATTTCTTCAGCAGGATAATGCCCCATGCCACAAGGCTAGAATTGTCCAGGAATGGTTCCACGACAATGACAGTGAATTCAGCTTACTGCAGTCGCCTGTCCAGTCACTAAATCTCAATCCAATTGAGCATCTGTGGTATGAGATGGAACGAGGTATTCGGAGTAGAGATCCACTACCAGGCAACTTGACACAACTGTGAGAAGCATTGGAGTCAACATGGGTCACGATCCCTGGAGAATGCTTTTGACACCTTGTAGAGTCCATGCCCCAACAAAGTGAGGCTATTCTGAGGGAAAAACGGGGTGCAACTCAATATTAGGAAGGTGTTCCTAATGATATGTGCACTGAGTGTATATGCATATGATACAGTTGTTTTTTTCAAGGCATCGAGCAATCAAGCCAGCGTTTTGTACCTATGCACTGTATGCATTCTTTTTTGCCCCCATTGGACTTCGTCTGAAATGGGAGCTTATGGATTTGATCTCGACATTTGTGTCCATGTGTGCGTGCATGTGTGCGTCTGCTACCATATCTCGGACATGCATGGACCAATTTTATTCATACTTGTCCCAAAGACAAGAAACGATGGTATACATAAGCACATCATTTTGTTTCAGGATACTATTAAAGATGGCTGACTGGCGGCCATTTTAGTTGTAAAAAAACCCGGTGTTGAACACGTCCTCAAACATTTCTGAGACATGCATTCACCAACCTTGTTCAAACTTGGCACACAGACAATGAATGATAGCTTACATAAGTACATCATCTGTTTTTTCAAGATCAGATCCAAGATGGCTGACTGGTGGCCATTTAGTTACTTAAATGTATCCCCAACCATGTAAAAAAAACCCGGTGTTGAACACGTCTTCAACCATTTCTCAGAAATGCATTTACCAATCTTATTCAAACTTGGCAAACAGATCATGAATGATGGTTTACAGATGCACATCATTTTTTTTCGACATCAGATCCAAGATGGCCAACTGGCAGCCATTTTAGTTGTAAAATACCTGATGTTGAATATGTCATCAACCATTTCTCAGACATGCATTTACCACAATTATTCAAACTTGGCACACAGATAAGGAATGATGGTTTACATAAGTACATCATTTATTTTCGAGATCAGATCCAAAATGGCCAACTGGCAGCCATTTTGTGACTTAAATGTGTCCCCAACCATTCCTCAGGCGTGCATGGTCCGATTTTGTTTAAGCTTGGCACAAGCACAGTGCATGATGGCATACACATCCACCTCCCTTTATTTTGTGATCTGGTCAAATATGGCCAATTGGTAGACTGGTGGCCATTTTAGTTGTACATCAATATGAACTAGCCCTTTAACTCCAAACAGCAAAATTACTAAAACAATGGGGGCTATGACATTTAATGTCCTTTTTCACTTGTTTATTATATTTTGGGAACAATTGAGACTGTGATTTGTGCCTATACACTGCATGTGTGTGCATTTTGCATTTATACCTGAAGCACACCAAAGAAATCCTGCCTAATATTTTGACCCATTCCCATTTCCCATTCCCATTAATTAATCGGACATACTGCAATCTATAACCTTTTGTTGCTGCAATGAACTTCATTGTCTGTTCTGAGTTCTTGCTCTTTCATGAGCCTTGATGATGTATTTTTTTAAAATCCAGGGGAGGGGGGGGGAGAGGGAAGTTGGAGAGAAACAAGGGAGTGGGGGAGAGTGAGACTGGAGGAGAGAGGAGGGGGAGAGAGGGGATGGGGGAGAGAGGGGATGGGGGAGAGAGGGGAGCAGGAGGGAGAGAGGCGAGCAGCAGGGACAGAGGGGAGCGGGAAAGCGACAGTGGACTGGAGAGAGAGGGGGGAAGGAGGAGAGGGAGGAAGAGGGGAGGGAGAGAGAAGAGGAGAAATAGGGGAGGGAGAGAGAAGAAGAGAAAGAGGGGAGGGAGAGAGAAGAGGAGAAATAGGGGAAGGAGAGAGAAGAGGAGAAATAGGGGAGGGAGAGAGAAGAGGAGAAATAGGGGAGGGAAAAAGAAGAGGAGAAAGATGGGAGGGAAACAGAGGAGGAGATAGGTAGGATGGGGGGTGGGGGAGGGGGAGGGAGGAAGAAGTTTCCTTCTGTATCGATCCTGTGTACCCCATTCCTCCCTTTGCCATTGTTTGTCCAATTCGTCATCTATTTTGTCCTACAACTCCACTGATGGTGTCCCCTCACCCTCTCACTACTGTTCCTTTTGTTCTGTTGCATCCTGATCTGTTTCGTGTTCCAGCTCTTCCAAGAGCCTCGGCTCTGTATCCAAAACTGACATATGTTGACAACCATTGTGCAGGCCTCATCTGCCGAATGTTCTCTTTCTGTGATAAATTCGTTGGAAGGGAAGTCATCAATTATATATTGTGAACATTGGTGCCTGCGTGTTCATCTGTCTCCTGTTTATGGTGGCTGCTTCTCGCACTGCATTTGAAAAGCTCACCATTCAATTTTGAAATGACATGAGAACAGGCATGAGTAATGTTGATGCCAAATTTTATTTCACAACCAGGATGTTTTGCCCTCTTTTTAGACGTGTCCAAACACCGCTGCCCTTTGCTGCACCACCATTTTGCGCTGGGTGATATAAGGTAACTCAGCGCTTTGGTTCTGAGTGAAACCAAGATTGTAACACAATTAACCTTTTAAAAGTCCATGAAATAATATTTCAATTGATAGTTTAACTTGGTCTTAAACCCTTCCCATCACTTGGGATGGGTTCTCTTCCCAGTAACTATAATAAATTTAAGAATATGGATACATATCTTCAATATTATGACAAATTTGTGTTTGGAATCGTGATTTAAGAAAGCTTGGCAATGATTTAAGTGCACTCATACTTTTGCACCCCAATGTCTATATAAAATGTATTTTCTTGAACACGAGGCATATAGCATTGAGTAATCAGTGGGTTCCATTACTGCAATGAACCCCAGAGGACTTTACATATAAGGCCTCTCCATGTTGAGTGCTTTGCCATGAGCACTTTGTTTGTCAGAGACTGCTTTCAACAAAGGTCCCAAACTTTTGATATAATTTTCATTTTGAGTGGGTTACAATAAAAAAATCTAATGAAGAGATCTTTGTGAGTTTTCAATCAATGCTTTTGCAAGGTCATTATTTTTTGTTTATGACGGATTAGCACAGCCATGCCTACATCTCATCACAACTTGGTCAACTGGCACCTTTTCTGGGACTATTAAAACCCACAGGAATATATTGTTTCAACGTCTGGGACTCTGCCTAAAAAGTCAACATTATATTTTTGTAATGGTTCAATTAATCAATTAAAAAATATTTTAATATGATGATCTGATACGAAATCTAGACAGACATGTACGGCTCAAAATATATGACTTGGCCTCGACAGCTTGCATAAACCTACCGTATAAACCATGTGCTACTTCGGCTTTTTGACTTCCTTAAGGATGCAATGCAGATGGTCTTCACATATATACATGATATTAAATAGCCCAGGCAGCATCGGTCTTTAACTTTGTAGCCCACAAGGAGAACTGCCTTTTTGAGCATTCACAATAATACATTTAGTCATTAGTTGTGTCTGAAAATAAAATAAGCAATTCGCCAAGACAGCTTTCATCATACCTAATCTGCTAACAAACATTTTATGTCTGTCTTTATCATTTATATCCTCAATATCTTTGCATGTAAAACATAATTAAGAGGTCCAACATTTGTGAGCATTTCGAGGTACAAGCATTTCCCAACTTGTTTTTTGCTGCATGCTCATTTTTAAGGTCACCGTTGCTCAGAATCTAAAAATCCTTTTCACATATCAGACCATTCTGTTGATCGTCCAATTAGAGGTATTTATTACATAGGCTGAGTCTGACCAAGCAATATGTTTTGTAAAATATGGTTGCTGATGCTAAATCTGATGACAGGTCAGAAGGTGCATGATGGGTTTTTCACAAAATAAAAATAATAATCAAGGCTTTTGTTGTTTTTTGCATGATCTTAAATTCCCAACACATAAAGCACAGAAAAACGCATCTTCAAATCGCCTGCGTTAAAACGTGATGCATTTTATTACAAAACACCTAAATGTACTGCTGTCCTACCGTTAGTTAACAAGAGTATTTATGCAAGAACGATCTCAAATACAGTATCTACTAGAAGGGCACTCGGTAGAGCGGATACCTCTGCCATACAATGCCTGATACACGAGAACATATCGGGCACATTACATTTTGGAAATATCATGTGATACAGTACAATATATGCCTGGTGTTGGCTTTATGGTTGAGGTAATGGGCTTGGGATCCGAGGGTCCTGAGTTGAATTAATACCAGGTAGGGTTGACTCAGCCTGTCATCCTTCCAAGGTCGGAAAAATGAGTACAAGCTTGCTCGGATGACTGAGCCATTCGAGTATCCTGTGTCAGAGTAGCGACCCTCCAAGAATGTACCCAATAGCCGAGGAGACTGCTTTGGCAGCACCAACACTCTGTCCAGAGTATGGTCCCAATGGATGGATGGAAAGCACTATACTGTTTTTGGCCCTATCTCTCTATGGTGAAGAATCACTTAAAAAATTAAATAATTCTCGTATCCAGATCCATATTCAGATCTTAACCAAAATCGAACCAATTCCTCCTTGTCATGCACCCAACCTGTTCAGCAAGTTTCATCCGAATCCGTCCACAACTTTTTGAAATATCATGCTATATATGAGTTTAGCCCCATCTCTCAATGGTGAAAAATCACTTAGAAAATTATCAGATCCGGATCTGTATTCACATCTTCACCAAAATTGAAGCAATTCTTCCTTGTCACCCACCCAACATATCCACTAAGTTTCATCCGAATCCGTGCATAACTTTTTGAGATATCGTGCTATATCGTTTTCACCCTTCAAATGGTGAAGAATCACTTAAAAAATTCTAGTAGTCGGATCTGGAACTGAATCTTCACCAAAATCTAATCGGTTAGTCCTTGTCACACACCGAACCTATCCACGAAAATTCATCCTGATCCGTCCACAACTTTTTGAGATATTCTGCACACAAACAAACAGACAAACAAACAAACAGACAAACAAGCAGACAGAAAGGGGTGAAAACATAACCTACTTCACCTTGAGTGGCAACGGTAGAAATGCCTCGAGATGTGTTACTTCGATTATGGCTGGTGATCTGACTTACAGCGAGGGCTACAAAAAAAAACGAGAAAGTATCTGAAAATGCAAAGCCCGTCTGCTTTTTATTTCAGAATTATTTTTCTTCCATATAATATGCTCAACGGGCCATTTGACCTTTTGATCAAATTCTTAATTTATCTTCTCCATATTCGAATAATAAAGCTTTGTTGAAGATTTGATAACAAACACTCAAATGATAATTTAATATCAGGTCAATGGGATAAAAGTTACGATTTTATGTCATGATTTTGGCATGAACCATGGCATGTCATGGCATAAACCAAATTCATAATGTCTTCTCCATATTCACATAGTGAAGCTTTGTTGAAAATTCGATGACAAAAGCTCAAATTGTAAAAAAAGTACGGCTTACAAAAGCTCAAATGATAATTTTTTTGAAATTTCAAGTCAATTGGATGAAAATAGATGATTTTATGTGATGCTGACCTTTGACCTTTTAACCAGATTATTAATTTGCCTTCTTCATATTCTCATGAGGAAGCATTGTTGAAAATTTGTTGACAAAAGCTCAAATATTAACTGAAAAATGGGCTGTAAAAAGCCAGAAAAAGTTACGGCCTGGACAGACACACAGACACACAGAAGTGATTGTAAAACCCCATCTTCTGCTGCATTTTGGGCTAATAAAAAAACAATTTGCTCACTACGTTTTATAAGGTTAGAAAAGAAACAAGATTGATCCAATTTTACTGTGACCAAAGGGATGGGAGAGGCCATTGTAATCAGTCTCTGTGTCTGTCTGCGTGTAGATATGTCGGTATTTTTGTCTCTTTGCTGATGACTGCACCCTCTGCTGTACCATCTGTCATCCCTCAAATTGGCAAGCAGCAGCTTCTTCGCTCTCTGCAGCTCTGGATAAAATCACAAACTCTTCCAACATGTAGAACATGTCTTTCAATCCTGACAAATCTCACACTCTCAATATGTCTCTCTGAAAGGACCGTTTGGAAACCCCTCCCCCCTACCCCCCCATCTACTTTCCTAACAATACTATGGAAGAAGTCCTTTCATTCAAGCTTCTGGGTCTTTTCTTTCCATGATCTTCCTGGGAAAGCCACATTTCCAACCTGGCCTCCAAAGCCAGTCGCCAACTGGCATCCTCTGTTGTGCAAAGTCCTTCCTCGGCTCACCTGAGCTCCTGACCACATGCAAAGCTTTTGACCACAGCCTGATGGAGTAATGCTCTCTGCTCTGGGCTGGTGCCCCCACCTCTCACCTTTCTTGGCTTCACGCTGTGGAAACTTAGACATTTAGGATTATTGGTCTCTCCCATGGTGAGGCTGAGTCTTTGGGCCTCTCACTCAATCACCGCAGGTTGGTCGGTGGTCTTTGTCTTCTACCGTCTCCTCTGCAGCCTTGCCCCCCCTCCCCCCGCTCTCTCTGCGATTTGTCCCCACCACATTTCCACAGGGCGCTCAAGGTCCGCCAACAACCCCCTTCTGGTAAAACTACCAAAATCACGAATCACTGCTCACCTTCACTCTTTCATTCCTCTTTTTTCCCGCCTTTGGAATAAACTCCCTCACTCTATTCTTTCCCATTCTTCCCTCCAGGCTTTCAAAACAGCTGTTCACCACCACCTCTTATTATCCCCCATCCAAATCCTCGATCTTTTCTACCCCCGATAATCCACCCAAGCCCACTACCTTCAATTCCCCTGATTTCCTTCCTGAAAGTCCCTGTAATGTCCATCTTCTCTTCCCCATGTTCCCCGTCCCATCACTCTCCCTTCTACAGATCGACTATTGTCTCTGTTCCCCACTGTTTTGTGCTTCCCTCTCCCACCCTTCTTGTCTCATGCCTTGTTATATGTTCTGTGTGTCAGTTCTTATATGAGTCTCGACATGATATAAAAAAGTGATCATTCAATAAGTAAGGTCCCTTTGACCCTGTATTCCATTTTTCTAAACAATCAGTTTCAATGCACACTTTTTCTACCAAATAAGCTTTAAAATGTTGATTATCGATAAAGTTGTTTTGCTTATGAGCGCAACCATGCTTCCACCATTCTTTGGACATCACCATCTTAATGGTCAACCCACTTGTTAATCACTACTGCAAACCATCTCAGCCTGTGTTTCATCCTCCAAGACCCGTTTTCCCATCGGTCAACTCCATTCAGAACAATTCCCCGACTCCTCTTTTATCCCCGGATACTACGAGAGTAATTCAGATCTGTGCAAGTTACCTGCACAGTTCCAGATGAAGAGCGCTTGGTGGTCAAAATGTCAGACCTGAACTTCGTGTGCTGTGTATCTATACCAGCTGTTGCTTCAGCAGCACAGCTACCACCCAGCAATGATTTAACCAGCTGCTTAGGAAATGAATTAAGCTGATGGTGTCTTCATTTTTAAATATGGATGTTCCAAACTCTGACCACTTGACTGATGATTGTGACCTAGTATGGCAAAAAAAATCCCTCAAGGAAAACAATTCTTGATCTGCATTCCTTCACAAAGGCCCAGCTATTGATGACTGCATTAAATAGAGTTAAAGTGAAGACACTTATCCAGTAAGGTCCAGATAGTAAGAGAATTTTGCTTCAGCGAGACATCTTGGAATTTGTTGTGTGATGCATTCTTTATGTGGTATATATTTAGTCAACTTAACATGCCATCACAGTTTAAACATCTTATTTATGTCCTCTTAGATTAACATCAATGGCTTTGTGCCGCCACCTGCATTTGATTCACTATCAAATGGTGTCATCGACGTTGATCCTAAACTCACCCAGAAAATCATGCACGTCGACTACTTCAAACATGACGACAGCCACAGCCGACCAGGTGAACGTTAGTGCGAGAAGAAGGCACCACACCGAGGGTGAGCGAAGTAAACTGCCCCCTTCCACAACCTTCCGTACGACACGGCGCACAACTCGCTTTCCTCCTCCACCGGTGACTCCGACAACTTCTTTGCCATCCATCAGTGGCATGCCAGCGGGTACTGCAACCAGTCACCACAGGTACAAATACAATATGGAACCTCAATAACCTTAGCTTTACCTGTATTGTAATGAACATTGCCCTTCATGATGAGATGGATATATATTTAATTAAACCTTGTAAGCCTTGGCCTGAGTTCAAGTCCATGCTGATGTCACCATCATGATGTCATATGTTCCAAAAAATGTGAATGACATCATATGTGTTTCTCAGCCAATCACCGACAAGGCCCATTTATATGCACCGATACAATATCTTTGAAGGGTATTTATGCATGGAGTATTGACAGTAAATATGACATGAAGGAAATACAGCTGAAATGAAGTGTTTAGTGTGTTTAAATCAAAAAAGTGTTGTTTACATTTATATTCAGAATGCATACACAGCCTCTTGCAGACGGCCAAGATTAATGCACCAAGCGCACTTGTCCGCAGCACCTTGCCAAGCCTATCCAGCAACTCCCACCCCTCTGCTCTGCCATGTGTCTGCCCTCTTATGGTTACATAGCCACTGTGAGCAAGCTATTAGTGGTGACTCCGCTGGGCCTACACAAGGTAGCCAACTTGAGCAGAAGCCATTCCACGTTGTAGGCTCCCAGTGCTGCAGTTCAACAGCGTGCCACTCGGCTGTCACTCGTATCCTCAAGAGTTCCAAATTAAAAAAAATTATCTTCGAGATGTCAACAATATAACCTTTTCATTGCCTATTCACCAAATCTCAAAAGTCTTTATCAGCAAGAAATCTCCACAATGAAACTTTGACAACAGAAAACTTTGACAAACTCGTTTAAAACCAAAGACAAAGATGGTTCATTTATTTTGATGAAATAAAACCAAACCATCGTTCATTAAAACGTCATTACTACCAAGTTTCGCATCTCACAATTAGAGCAAGATTGCGTCTGTTGTTTCATAGCTTGCAAAGCAATCCACACTGAACAGCACAGAGCTGTGCAGAGTAAAGTTATATTTGGGGTCTTGCAGCCCATCAGATGCTTGGACATTCCAAAAGTAGAGCAGATAGCATATCGTACGAAGGCAGTGTTGTTGCATGATACAAAAGGTAAAGGGTTACCTTCGGCCAACTTTTGGCAAAGGAGACAGCTTCACACTTCGTAAAGCAGAGCAGTATAATGTAAATGAAGCAAAGATTACACAAGCTCTCTGCAAGGTTTTAATAAAAACAAACTTGCAACTATATTTTTCTTTCATTTCTAATTTTACATGCTTAAACCAGTTGGATTCGCAGTTTTCACAAAATCCATTTTTTGTCAAAATAACATAAAATAAAGGTCAATGGGAAAGTCTGGGGTTAAAAGGAACATCAACAGTGGAGTTATTTTTATACCTACGAGGAGCATTCAAAGAGTTCTACAATCAGCATACAAGTCAAAGGTATGCCAACAGTCGTTTTATTCTTCAATAAAAGTATATTACGTATAATTGATAATAAATCATGGAAAGGGGTTTTTTATTTATATCTACACATCTCAATAGTCTTTCCTTTTACACATCTTCCACTATCATGAGCATCTCATTTGTAGACACTCCCTCTACCCCCATAGTCTTTACTAATAATTTGTCTTGAATGTCTCAATCTGTAATCGATTCACAATTATTTTGACCTATAACTGAACAATCATCCTTGTCAAATTTTTCTACTTCTCAGCTGGGCCCTCTACTTAATGGTCAAGCGTCGCATTGCCATTGCATTAACAATAAAGTGGAAAACTTCATCTTTAAGGATAACTGTTAAGCGAAAGCATTGTGTACAATTGGTCAACAATAAAAAACAAACATTAACAACAACAAAAAAATGCGAAGAAAAACAGGTAACATATTCTTCTTTGTTTTTTAACTTGACCACAAAAGCAGTTATTGCATAGAAATAATAAACAGGAAAGGCAGTAAGATGATAAGTCTGGATCGAGACAGCGCAGAGATGAGAAAAGGGTGAACTAGAAAGGTGGAAACAAGTAAGCAATCCTGAGAGGTTGCCTTAACGCATAGTAAAGTAAATTTTGCCAACTTATATCCGAAAGTCAGGCTGAGAGGAAGAAAGGTAAAAATTGCTTACATGAGAACCAACATGCATCGGATGGGATTGAACTGAGGCTTACCTTCCCCCTTTTTCAGCTCCATGCTTGGCCCGAGGACTTCAGGGACTTCAAGTCACTGTCACCACGTGCACAGAACAGACAAGCCCAATGTCCCCACGTACTCTTCGCCAGTCACGCCTTCCCCAACCAACAGAGAGGGAGGAAATGGGAGGGGGAGATAGGGGCATAAGGAGATAGTTCCTTCCCTCCTGCGATATCTTGGCTTTGGCAGTGCAGTTTAGCTATTTGTTCTCCCTCCCTCCATCACCCATCCCACAATCCCACCAACCTGCACCTCTCATTGCCTCCAAAATAGCTTTGTTGGAGCATCTTGGTCAAGGATAACAGGCACTTTTTTGTACTGTATTCCTTACTATGTTCACAATTTCTAAAGTAGAGAAAAAAAAAGAATAGTTATTATGAAGTAATCATATTACAATATTACTTGTTTAGTGTGTGTGCGTGCGTGCGTGCGCTCTCTCTCACAACATCCTCTTAAATGTATATATTTTCATTATATGCACTCCTGAACCACTGGAAGGAATGAGTTGAAAACTGCTGGTTGCACTTAGAGGTGCAGAGGAAGGTTTTAGAAGGTAAAAAAAAAAACTTCATAACCCAGGGGTTCAGGGTGGGGGAAGATCTCTATTCACCCTAACTCTCTCTATGTAAATGTGTATTGTGCAGCACCACCTGGTGGAAGCCAGTATGACAAGTCATCAGAAAATACCTAATAGACATGATAAAAGTGGTGGGATTAACCAATAACCAATCAGTTAATTAATCAATAAGGATGGGCTCTTTGCTGGTATTTATCAAATTATAAACTTGCTCATTCTGATAAATACAAACACTTTAATTACATAAAGTATGAAGCAGCACAAACCTGGCTCAACCCACATGGAGGTGGCACCATACAAGACGTGTACACAGAGAGAATTGGGGTCTTCTCCTCACTCTAAACCCCCGGGACTACTGGAAGGACTCTGTTCCACCTTCTGAAAGCCGCCTATGGAGATTGACGACACACAAAATATGTGTGTGTGTGTGTGTGTGCGTGCGTGCGTGCGTGCGTGCGTGCGTGTGTGTGTGTGTGTGTGTGTGTGTGTGTGTGTGTGTGTGTGTGTGTGTGTGTGTGTGTGTGTGTGTGTGTTTATGGCCTTTCAAAATATTAAAAAATGAGAAGGGCATTCTTCGACGTCTCGACGTAGACCGATATACCTCCACCCACATTATTACATCATTATACATACTTGAATCAAGTTTGATTAAAAATCCCTTCAGTTGTTTTCAAGTGTCACATTTTTACTTGATACGACCTCTGACCTTTGACCTCTTGATGCCAAAATCTGATCGGTTCGTCTTTGCATCATAATATACTATGTACAGGAACTTTTCCAGGTTTGGTCAAAATCCTATCACTGCTGGTTCCCAAGTTAGCATGATAACAGAATTTTGACCGAACGGGACCTCTGACCTTTGATCTCTTGAGCCCATAAATAAATCAGTTTATGTATACATCATTATACATACTTATACAAAGTTTGACTAAGATCCCTTGAACCGTTGTTAGGTTATCACGGTAATGAAAACCTGTCAAGGACTGTGACCTTTGATGTCTTAATGATGAAATCTAATTAGTTCATCTTTGCATCATAACATATACTAATATCAAGTTTGGTCAAAACCCCATTACTGGTTCACAAAACAAGGTAAACAAGGTGACAAGGTCACAAGGTAACAGAATTTGTACCTAATGGGATCTCTGACCTTTGACCTCTTTTTTTTTAAATTCATGTGCAGCCTGTGTCTGCTTGGCTGCATCATTGTTTGGGGGCACAGCTGTGCCACTGATGCAGTGACCCCTGTTACCAGTAAGCTGGTATTCCTTTTGCTGACCTTAATCCGCTGTCACACCTTGACGATTTAGCCAGCGTATGCCGATTTATGAAAAATTTGTCTAAAACACTGGCACACGTCGAATACGTTATGGGTACGTTTTGTATACGTTAAGAGCACGCTGAAAAACACTGCCATATGTCGGAGTACGCTGGCTTTAAACGTTGTACTTTTGGGTTGTCCTCAAATTTTTGCATGCTTGAACTTTTACGACATATGCCGGCGTATAACTCACATGTTCCGCTACGCTGGCCTTGCAGGCACGTTATGCGATCGTTGACACACGTCGACACACGTTACTTGTAAGTTACTCATAAGTCGAAACACGTCGAGGTAATGTTTAGCGTACCCGAAACTTATTTCTAACCTATGAGTAACGTTTTGTAAGCACGCTACACAAACGTTGTTCATACTTCGCAACACGTTACTTGAAAGTTCCTCATACGTCGAAACACGTCAAATTAATGTTTAAGGTACCCGTGACTTATTTATAACCTATGAGTAACGTGCTTGGGAATTATTTGTAAAGCATGTCCTTCGCACAAATACATATGTAGACGTATTTGACGTCTTCAGGACGACCACAGAACTTACTGAACACGTTTCTAACTCACAGATACCGTATAATGGCGTATTGGCAGCAATTAGGGGAATTGGTATATAAAAAGTGGCTTCACAGGAGGAACCCGTCTTTTTGTCCATGTCATTCCGAGAGATGGAGGATACGGCAAGGCTGAGACGACAATACCTACCTGTCCTCCAACATCAACATGACCTCATCGAGTTGACACTGCACCAGTTGCATGCCAATAGAGCCGGGAGAAGAAGACATGAACGAAGGAGAAGGAACTGGGTCAGACCATGGATTGGAAGGCGACGCCACTACGGCATATATGACCAGCTCATGGTGGAACTCCGGAACGAGGACCATGCATCCTTCATCAACTTCCTGCGAATGCCCCCAGCGATGTTCGACAAGCTGCAAGCCAGAGTGGGTCCAAGGATAACCAAGCAGTACACCTTCTACAGGGATCCGCTTGAGCCTGGGATGAGGCTGGCACTGAGCCTGCTGCTGTTGGTGCCGTGACTGCAGTGCTGTGGAAGCGATTTAACTCGTTCAATGGAAACGATTTCAATTGCCGAGCACCAGCGTCCAAAAACAATAGGCGAGTGACAGCCATTTATTTAAATCGTTCAGTATAAATCATTTCAATAGTCGAGTGAAAGCAATTTAGCTCGTTCAATGGAAACGATTTCAAATGCAGAGCACCAGCGTCCAAAAACAATAGGCGAGTGACAGGCATTTATTAAAAGTGAAGTTGCATCCTATGAATAGAAAACCTCACGTAATCGTCGACGATACGCTGCCACGCTATGCATACGTTAGACTATCGTTGGGCATAGGTTGTGGACGCCTAAAACACGCTAATCAATCGTTGGTATAACTTATCTATAAGTTATCGAAGCATTCTGTGTTCATTACTAGTACAGTCACTTAACAGTTTCTACTTGTCAGGACATGGCGCCACAAGATTCACTCAAAAGGAAGGAAAGGGCCACTCTCATAGACGAGAGTGGCAGACAGGGTCCGTGGACCTTTATAGTGCGTGAGCCTTGGTTGATCAAATGGGCTCGCGAGACTGATGCGGCTTACCCGTACCCTCGTGGTGCGACAATGGGCAGGTCGTGACGTCTGTTTCCCACAGCCACTAGGACAGTCGCACCTGATTGCGGCCTTGCGACGATGGGCAGGTCATGACGTCTGTTTCCCATGGCCATGAGGACAGCCACGCCTGATTACGGCCTTGCCAAGGCGAGGTGATCCGGGCCCCGGCCGGCAACGCGGTTTGAGAGGAACGAACGGGTCTTTTAGTGCTCTGTCAGAGTTGATGCTCTATAAGAGTTGATGCTCGATAAGAGTTGATGCTCTTACGACCCCGTCCGCTCCTCAGCAATGCGCGAAATGCGCCGAGGTCCGATCACCTTGGACTGCCTTGGCGCTGGCAAGCTCTCCCCGGCTGTGGTCTCCACGCAGCTCCTTGGCCTTCCCCGACCAGACTTCAGGCTCCACTCGGCTCTCCGACCCCTCCAGACTGTGGGCTCCACTCGGATTTCCGATCCCTCGAGACTGCCTCGAAGCTCCGTTCTGCTCGCCCTTATATAGGGCCGGGGGGGACGGGATTTGGCCTTTGCTCTCTGACCCTTGACCCCGCGCGGAAAGTGGACGTGGTAGGAATCATCGAGCCTTTGACCTCTGACCCTTCCCAGAGAGCGAGCCGACGTGGTTGAAATCACCAACGCTGCACGGCGAGAGAACCCTTGTCTCTCCCTGCAGCGATGCCGTTTGATCGGATCCCGCCGCTGCTGGCACAAAGATGGCGTCGTTTTGGGAACGAAGGTGAGGCAATGTTTGTGGTGTGGAGTTGTTGACGGTTGGGGAGGAAAAGGGGCTAACGTGGTGGTGGTTTGGTTGTGGTCGTTTGGGAATGATGTTAGTGGTGGCGATTTGGTTGTGGTGGGCGGTAGAGGCGATCGTGGTTGCGGTGATGGTGGCGTGGTTGGCGTTGTGGTTAAGGGGAGCGATGTTGTTTGTGGTGATTTGGTTGTTGAGGTATGGTTGGTCCAAAATAACGATAGAAAAAGAAAAACCTACCTCAAAGGATCACAGCCCTGTGACATGAATAATTCCCATTAAACAACGGTGGGGAAATCTAACTGAACACAGACTTATCGATCTAACTGAACTACGGACCTTTATGGTGTTCTGCGAATTTCCACAGCCGTAACAGTATTATGATGATGAGTGAAAAGAAAATTGCTGGTTTTGACTGATCTCATAATTTTTGCTTTTGCCATGATCTGGAGTACTGAATAGTGATCCCTACCTCGATGATCAGTTGAACAGACCAGGTTGGGTCTCTTATGGAGCCCAAGTAACTTTTTGGAGAAGATACTCCAACTTTAGTTTTGGACATAGCGGGTGGGACCAACATTTTCTTCTGCGCCATCCCTACATGGAGAGTTTTCGTGCACTCTCTGATAAGGTTCTTCAATTAATGTAAGTAAAATGAAATAGGCTATGGGCTACATATGGCTGCCATGCACCCCCCCCCCCCACATCTCAATGAACCTATGTTTTTCTGAATCCCCTGGATGTGTTGAATAAGTAATTGAATGTTAACATTGAAAATATAGGGATGCACTTCCGGTTTTGACCCTATAACTAATGGTACCCTAAAAACCGCTAATCGCTGCTCCACGTCGGTCATGATTTCTATGCCTCATCATATCAATTTGTAGAATGGCTCAATGAAGGTCAATGTTCACACGTGATATATCAAATAATAGCGGATGTTATTCTGCTTATTTTCATATGTCTGATAAGTTGTTACAATACATATTGCCTAAATCACAGTCATTTGAATGAGCATACCCCTATCCAGGGATATTCGCACACTTACTGACACTTTCATGTTTCACATTTTTTATTTTACTGATAAATATGGCAAAGATAATCAATTTAAAAATCATTCAATAACATTGTAGTAGGCAAAATAATTATTTTAATACCAATATTAGCCAGACACCTTGATAATAAGTTGCGAAATTACATTTTAAGCTTTGTTGGTGTATGCTGAAAGTTGGTCCAAACCCCACTTTCAAGATTGATTCTCGCGCGTACATTGTAATTGTGTTATTATTATTTGTAATTCAGCACCAACAAAATAATCATCGCCTTGATGGGTACATGTAGTTATATAATTGTAATCATGCAACACTCCTCTCATTAATAAGCACATTTGAAATATCAATGTTCAGACATAGGTTTAATCAGAATCACTGTCTGAACTGTCTCCAGCAGGATAGTCTGTTCCTGCAGGAAGTAGACCATCATCATCTGATTCGTCCTCATCATCAGTCGGTGAACCTTCAACAATATCAATTAATTGTTGTGGAAGTACATCTCCAACATACCATAACGGCTCCATTTTGCAATCAACCATTGTCCAACCATGGCCATCAGAAGCCAGAGGGATATCAGGATCAGTGATATGCGCTCTCTTCCATATTCCAACCTGGTAATTTACTCTTTTTTTTGTACACCTTGTCGAGGCTCGTATGAGAGCTAACACACAATGCACAGCAAAGGGGGCATGAGACAAGAGGGGCGGGAGTGGGAGGGACAAAACAGTGGGGAACAAACACATTAGGAGATCTGTGGAAGGGAGAGGGATGGGACAGGGAACATGGGGAAGAGAAGATGGACATCACAAGGACTTTCAGGAAGGAAATTAGGGGAATTGAAGGTAGTGGGCTTGGGTGGATTATCGGGGGTAGAGAAGATCGAGGATTTGGATGGGGGATAATAAGAGGTGGTGGTGAACAGCTGTTTTGAAAGCCTGGAGGGAAGAATGGAAAAGAATAGAGTGAGGGAGTTTATTCCAAAGGCGGGAAAAAAGAGGAATGAAAGAGTGAAGGTGAGCAGTGATTCGTGATTTTGGTAGTTTTACCAGAAAGGGATTGTTGGCAGACCTTGAGCGCCCTGTGGAAATGTGGTGGGGACAAATCGCAGAGAGAGCAGGGGGGGCAAGGCTGGAGAGGAGATGGTAGAAGACAAAAACCACTGATCAACCTGCGGTGATCGAGTGAGAGGCCCAAAGACTCAGCTTCATTGCGGGAGATGCCGATGATCCTAAATGCCCTGGTTTCGACAGCGTGAAGCCGAGAAAGGTGGGAGGCAGGAGCACCAGCCCAGAGGGGAGAGCAGTATTCCATCAGGCTATGGACAAAAGCTTTGTAAATGGTCAGGAGCTCAAGAGGGCCGAGGAAGGACTTTGCGCGACGGAGGATTCCCAGTCGGCGACTGGCTTTGGAGGCGAGGTTGGAAATGTGACTTTCCCAGGAAAGGTCATTGCAGATAGTGAGACCCAGAAGCTTGAAAGAAAAGACTTCTTCCAGAGGATTGTTGAGAAAGTGGATGGGGGGGGGGGGTTCTAAATGGTCCTTTCGAAGAGACATAGTGAGAGTGTGAGATTTGTCTGGATTGAAAGACATGTTCCATGTGTTGGACCAGTTTGTGATTTTATACAGATCTGCAGTGAGCGAAGAAGCTGCTGCTTGCCGGTCTGAGGGATGACAGATGGTACAGCAGAGGGTGGACTCATCAGCAAAGAGATATAGAGTATTTTCCAGAGAGTCAGAGAGATCATTGATGAAAACCAGAAAAAGAACAGGGCCCAGAACGCTACCTTGAGGAACTCCAGCCTGGAGAGGAAGAGGGGATGAAAGAACTCCATTTAGGGCCACACGTTGACTGCGACAGGAGAGGAAGTCTGTGAGCCATGAGTGGAGATGGCCTTGGATACCATGGGAAGAGAGTTTGGTGAGTAGGGCAGGGTGCCAGACTGTGTCAAAAGCACGTGATATGTCCAGGGATACGGCTCGGATTTCCTCTCTGGCATTGAGGACCTCCATCCATTGATGGGAGAGCAGAAGCAGTATATCCAGCGTAGAGTGACCTGGTCTGAAACCAAATTGATGATCGCAAATCAAGCCATTGGAGAAGAGGAAGGATTTCATGTCTGATATGTTGTTAATATGTTGATACCAGAACAACATATGTTGATACCAGAGCAACATACCAGAACTCCTGATATGTTGCTCTAATGATTTTTGGCATGGAGATAGATTAACCATATCAATGTTGTGTGAAGTTTTGATTGATGTGTCATTATCTGTGTCACACAACTGGCTCATCTGAAGGAAGCGCACTTCGTCAACTCTGCGCATGCGCGGCCTTTCGTAAATGGCACACGTGAACTCGTCAAGATCGTCTACGAGCTCTGTAGGTACATGCCAGGAGTCTCCCAGCCTAGCAAGCACTGACACAAATTTGGGCATCTGCAATAGTTTATTGAGAGGTTTCACTTTTCCTAATCCTTTGAAGGTGCTTGTGGAGTCGCATCCACTGTATGCATGGAGTGCCATCAGAGCTGTACAGTGTTGCTGGGTATAACCTCGTGACATATCACTCACATTTAGCAGTCTTTTCTTGTTTCCAGTGCCAGTGTCAAACAAGATGGTGACATCACCGATTGTGGGTGCACAGTGGAGAAATATAAAGAATACATCAGTGTCCGGACTCTTCACCCTCAAGTACTTGTAACTCTGACTACTACCATGTTTACAATATAGTATGATACGTGAATCAGATTCCTCCTGGGTTGACTTGATTTTCTCTTCTATGTGTTGACAGACCATCATCAGATGTCAGGGGGTATGCAGTGCCTTTACAGATTACAGTCACTTGTCTTCCTTGTAGCTTCTTGGCATATGCATCTTGGCTCCAGAGTCGAGTGAGTCGTGCAATAAACTGTTGCTTGTTGACATCATTGCCCAATAACAATTTCCAGTCAGATGGTTTGTTCGTGTTCTCCCCTTTGATAATCAGTTTTTCACCACAACTTCGTCTTAGTCGCTCCATTGCTTTCACAGAGTTAGGCATGTAGGAGTCTGTGCTGAACACAACATCACCTATCGGTGGCATTATATCAAACACTTTGGAACATATCTGGCTGAAGTTTCCTGGTGTTTCTTTCATGTAGTAGAATACAGCATTACCATCATGAATTACTAGTGTTTCACTTGATTGGGGTACCGCAGCATCCTCATGACCATTTGTGAGATGACGCAACGCCTTAGACTTGTCCATCTTTGCTAAGAAACCATCAGCAGTCCCTATACTGTATGGCACAGGAGTTAATGGGTATGTCATCAGTTCCTTAAGATCCAGTTGTACACCTTGGCTTTGGGATTTCATGAGGAGTTGGAAGGCGACATTTCCTTATTGTTTGTACTGCACAACTCTATTCGTTGTTGTCTTTACCTTGCTTTTCTTACTCATGTCTCCTTGAGTCATTAGGTTTATGCGCTTTACTGGCTCAAAGAAGTCCTTTCCAATCTCCAGACGTGAAGCAATAAACACTTCCTTTGCCTCTCTACCTGCTTGTTCTGCACGGAGCACATCTTTCTGTACAGCTAATGATGCAGCAGCACCTGATGAGAGAATCAGCAGTTGATCTGGATTATCTCCAGTGAACGGATTCAGGAAAGTCTCCACTGCCTCCATTGTTCTGCACACCAGCTTTTCACTTTTCAATACTTCTGCAGGATGTAAATCACGGTGTTTGATTCCTTCGGTGGATCCCGACAACATATCAGCCATACTGAGCGTCGTGTTCACATACTGTGATCTGGCATGTGTTGTTCTCACCCAACGTTGGGAGGCATCATGATTGGCCAGAACACCTGACACACTAGCACCACTTCCACCTGCACTGCCATGGGATTTGGCATGATGCATGAATGTTTCCTCCATGGTTTTATCAATGGCACATCGATTTCCAGGAATGAAAGAACAAGCAACACTGATTGCACCTCTCTTCATCAACTCTGTGGCTCCTGGATGGGATATTTCGATATTTGCAATGAACAAAGAGAAGAATGTAAGATATCTGGCATAGTTCTGTCCTCCAAAACTAAAGAATAAGTCAGACATCAGATGAAGACAATGGGCGTAGAGAAGGAAGTCATTGTGCTTCACAGCATGTGTGAGTGTTAACACCAGCCAAACGTGGTCCATGTATGATACCCACAATTGAGCAGTTATACCAAGGTTTCCTGTCTTGGAATCATCCCGATATTGCATAAATCCCTCGATGTACCTTTTCAACTCCTTGTCTGCAAGTGCTGTATTCATGGTTTCCTCAGATGGGGTATGTGTGATATCATATAGAACCTTCTTTGATTGTTCTGTTGGAGATGCAAACACATCAGCTTCGTTATGGCTTGCCAGATATTGTGAAAGCAGTCTCTCTAGACATTCCGGCATGACTTTGTGGCAGTTCATTGCTCTGTCATAGTGTTTCCCTGACCGCACACCCTCGATGGAACCAGATACTATTAAGCCTGCTTCCAACAGTATGTCAGAGAGCCCTGATCCATTCATCTTCTTTCCAATCATCTTCATGTAGGCACATATCAGGTGGAACGTCACAATGAGGATGATGTGCTTCTCGTACCTGACCTGGTTGTTCCAAACGAGGGGATAAGCCTTCATACATACCCCCAAGTCAAACGTAGTGGTGGTGTACCTCTGCTTGACTTCATTTGTGGCTTCTTCAGCATAACGTAAACACTCCTGTACTGTTTTATAGTCAGTAATGGGGTGAGCTATGACAGGGTAGTGAGAGTCTCGGGTCTCTGACCAGTCATTGAGATGAATCCTGTCCATCCAGGTACTTGTTGTGACATACAATTTTGTTGTCGTATCAGCATCCACAAGAAATGGTTGATTCTGGCTTTGTGTTGGGCATCTTCACCACCGGGGTATGTTCGCTGCTCAATCGTTATCTGAGGACTCCTACGCTGGGTGACATAACAATCTGGAAGACATTCAGATGATTGGATGTTTAGAGAGTGTTGTTTTGTTGTCATATTCCATGGAATGGATGGTATTTCTACACGGGTACCTCCGTGGTCCTCTGGTCTCCCTTCTATATCCTGCAGCATGATACCATGGGCAGTGTGGATTGATCCCATTCCAGTGAGGTTATTGAGTAGTTGATCAAAGTTGTCAAATTCAGAGTGAAAGACAGAAGGTGCATCTGGAGATCGGATGATTTGAGTTGACAACAAATTTGAAGTTTCATCCACAGCCTGTGCGAGAGCTGTTTCTAGTTCCAATGAAAATGAGTAGTTCTCTGAATGTCCCATTCGATTCAGTAAGGTGATCAGTCGCTCACTCCTGAACAGGTGGCAGAGTGTCATGCATATCAATATGTGTTTTGGGAGTTTCCACTCACCATTGGTAGCTGCTCGACAAATGTCTTGTCCTATTGAGTATACCAGTCGATGTGACTTAGATGTACGAGTGGTGGCTTTTCCACCCATGACATAGCTGAGAAATTTCTCGAGTTGTGATGGTACGATATCCTTCACATCTCCAAGATCTTGAGCAGTTCGTGGCCATTTTAGTTCATTGGACATAGCAAAACTGTGAAAAATCACCCAACGCAGGTATGTTCCAGCTTCTTGTATCATATCTGTCGAAGCGAGCTCATATGCTAATCGGACTCCATTGTTCACATCAATGTCAGAACTATATACTATATAGGACTGCATTTTTGCTGAGGAATACAGTTTGCAGAAGGCCAATCTGTCCTTGTACTCTGTGTGTTTCTCAAGTTTGATTTTGAAGTTTTCTCCACGGAAGTTTGGATTTGCGAACTCTGTGAGTTCCAAGCTGGCTATGTATGTCTTGACAAGATCAGTTAGTTTCACCATATTCTTGTCTCGTAGAACATCAGTGTCGATTACTTCACACACATCGTGAAATGCATGATTACGAGCCTCCGTCAGTTGAACTTGCTTATCTTTGTTCTGGACATTGGTACTTCTCCACTTATCTGGCTTCTGTAGGTACTTTGTCCTGCACGACTTGTGAAATTTGGCTTCACATGCAATAAGATCCTGGCATCTAATCCGTGTGAGCAGTTTTTCGTCATTTGTCTTCTCGGCTATCTCTAAAATTGTTTGCCAACCATCAGAAATAAAGCTACTCATGCCCTCGGTAGTCCACGCCCCCTTGCTTTTAACTTTTTTCCTTCCTTCAGAATTACAAAAAATACAGTCTGGTGCAAACAACATATGATCTGCTGAACTGCGTCTGCTTGGTCAGGAACATGATGGTTCTCGTGAATCTGAGTGTGTAGCCAAACGATTGATGTTCATGGTAAAACGCTGATAACACACCCTATGATAACCATGATGGTGCTCTTTTATGACATCAGGAATAAGATTACACGTGTCCTTCATCTGGTGAACAGAACCTGCATGTTGGGCGAGTCTCTTATCACGAATCTCTTTCAATTTATCCAATATTTGGTAACCATCCTCATTTGCAGATAATTGTAGCAATGGTCCATGTTGTAATCCTGGGACATGCACAATGCACACTAGCAAACTAGAACATTGGCCACCCTTTGATCGCTTTGGGGGAGACGCATTCTCTTCACCGAGGTCTGATGAATTAGACATCATTCAGGTGCAATCTGAAAATATAAAAACAAGAAAGAATTGTAGAATAATATCAAAGTGGAAATATTTACTTGTCAAGCTTAATTAATTGTTCTTTGAGTACTAGATTCTGTCATATAAAACAAAACTTATCAGTAAAATAAAAAATGTGAAACATGAAAGTGTCAGTCAGTGCGCGAATATCCCTGGATAGGGGTATGGTCATTCAAATGACTGTGATTTAGGCAATATGTATTCTAACAACTTATCAGACATATGAAAATAAGCAGAATAGCATCAGCTATTATTTGGTATATCACAAGTGAACATTGAGCTTCATTGAGCCATTCTACAAGTTGATATGATGAGGCATAGAAATCATGACCAACGCGGAGCAGCGATTAGCGGTTTTTAGGGTACCATTAGTTATAGCGTCAAAACCGGAAGTGCATCCCTATATTTTCAATGTTAACATTCGATTTCTTATTCAGCACATCCAGGGGATTCAGAAAAACATAGGTTCATTGAGATGTGGGGTGGGGGGGGGGTGCATGGTAGCCACATGTAGCCCATGGCCTAAAAGTACAGTATAATACTATAGTGAGTTAATTCAACATATGTTCGTTCAAGTTCATGTCTCCAGATCAAGAAGACAATGAAGTGCTTGTTATTCAAGAATCTTTTTTTCTGCAAAAATGATTTTTTCCTTGACTATTTTACTGTTCCTTTGACAAACACCTGCACTGTTCAGTGGCCCATATCACCCAGTAGGTGGAGATGTTACCGTTGGCAATGTTTTAATAGCAGCAATTCTCGTTTCTGTTCTCGTTTCTCAACCTCGAACAAATTTTTACAGCACATCAACATGTGCTCTTTTTAATCCTTTCTCTCACAAAGCCAGGATCTTTCTCACCACAACATGTCCATTGAATCATGTCTTCCTCATTGTACCAGCCATGGATCATGCTTTCAGCAGGTTAGTAGTGAACCTCAATAGAAGTGATGGATGCATTCAGCTCAGAATTCTGCAATCGATTTTGGGCTTTCTCACCTACTTCCTTGCCCTTCATGCCGGCTGGTGCTTTGTAGAAGGCATTTGTATTGCCTGACGAGTGTGTACTTTGTACACCAGTTATTTGTCATTTGCACACACTTTGGCAAACTACCACTTGTACAAGGCTATCATGAATTTCGAGGAAAGTTCATGATGTATTAAAATTGGGACTCAGTTGGTGTCTCTCTCGAATATCTTGAACTGTTTCCATGGGGTATTCGAGAGAGAAAGGCTGCCATTGCTTTACGTTTTAGATTGCATTGACCATTGAGCTGCACAACTTTAAATCTCCCCCTCAAGCCTCAATGTGGACCATTTATTAATCATTGGTCGAATACAAAGTCAATCTGACAATGACCGCTTGACATTATGGTCAACATCTTGCCTTGGTGTGCGGTCACTTTTACTTTCCTGGATTTTAACCAAATGGATGGCAAACGTATTGATGAAATTTTAAAACACGAATCATAATTCAAGCTCACCTAATCAAATAAATTCCATATAAAGATATATATATATATATATATATATATATATATATATATATATATATATATATATATATATATATATATATATACACATATATACACATATATATATATATATATATATATATATATATATATATATATATATATATATATATATATATATATATATATATATATATATATATATATATATATATATATATATATATATATGCTCCAAATGAAAATATTTTTATTCGGAATTTGGGAGAAATGTTGTCAGTAGTTTATAGAATAAAACAAAAATGTTCATTTTACTCAAACACATATGCTTATATACAGCTCTGGAAAAAATGAAGAGACCACTGCAAAATTATCAGTTTTTCTGGTTTTACTATTTATAGGTATGTGTTTGAGTAAAATGAACATTTTTGTTTTATTCTATAAATTACTGACAACATTTATCCCAAATTCCGAATAAAAATATTGTCATTTGGAGCATTTATTTGCAGAAAATGACAACTGGTCAAAATAACAACAAAGATTCAGTGTTTTCAGACCTCAAGTAATACAAACAAAACAAGTTCATATTCATTTTTAAACAACACAATACTAATGTTTTAACTTAGGAAGAGTTCAGAAATCAATATTTTGTGGAATAACCCTGATTTTCAATCACAGCTTTCATGCGTCCTGGCATGCTCTCCACCAGTCTTTCACATTGCTGTTGGATGACTTTATGCCACTCCCTGGCGCAAAAATTCAAGCAGCTCGGCTTTGTTTGATGGCTTGTGACCATCCATCTTCCTCTTGATCACATTCCAGAGGTTTTCAATGGGGTTCAGGTCTGGAGATTGGGCTGGCCATGATAGGATCTTGATCTGATGGTCATCCATCCACACCTTGATTGATCTGGCTGTGTGGCATGGAGCATTGTCCTGCTGGAAATACCAATCCTCAGAGTTCAGGAACATCATCAGAGCAGAAGGAAGCAAGTGTTCTTCCAAGACAACCTTGTACGTGGCTTGATTCATGAGTCCTTCACAAAGACAAATCTGCCCGATTCCAGCCTTGTTGAAGCACACCCAGATCACCACTGATCCTCCACCAAATTTCACAGTGGGTGTGAGACACTGTGGCTTGGAGGCCTCTCCAGGACTCCGTCTAACCATTAGACGACAAGGTGTTGGGCAAAGCTGGAAAATGGACTCATCAGAGAAGATGACCTTACTCCAGTCCTCTACGGTCCAATCCTTATGGTCTTTTGCAAACCTCAGCATGGCTATTCTTTGCTTCTCATTGATGAAGGGCTTTTTTATAGCTTTGCACGACTTCAGCCCTGCCCCTAGGTGCCTGTTTCGAACCGTCCTCACCGTGCACTTCACCCCAGCTGCTGTTTGCCATTCTTTTTGTAGGCCACTTGATGTCATCCTACAGTTGAGGGACATTCAAATGAGTTGGCGGTCATCCCAGTCAGTGGAAAGTCGTTTTTGCCCTCTGCCAGTCTATAGCTTTGTTGTCCACAATGTCTGCTGCTTGACCTTGTTCTTATGAACCACCGTCTTTGAAATTTTAAGGATGGAAGTAACGTGACGCTCACTGTATCCCTCTGCCAGTAAAGCCAGAATTGAACCCTTCTTTTCCTCACTCAAAATTTTCTTTTCAACTCTTTTGGCATGGTCAATAGTTATTTTTTTGATTCCAATTACTTTTAGGTACTACTGGCACTGTTTTTGCCATCCAGCTGGTCCTATGGCAAGAGGATAGTGATGACCAGAGCAGTGGTATTTATACTTTTCGTTGTTAAATAAGATTTGGTTCAGGTGATCACCGAATCAGTACCTCACTAAGCAGAATGAGGTGTGCCTGTGTTGGAATTCAACAGACACTGGAATGGAATGGCTGCCATACATGTAGAGATGCTGATTTAAATTTTTTTTGGAGTGGTCTCTTATTTTTTTCCCAGAGCAGTATATATATGCATATATGTATCTATATATATTGTTGAAGATTCTCACCCGTTCGGTATGTGGACGACTGCCTCAGCCCAATTGCGGCCGCACATGCCCACCGAACGAGCAATCCAGTCGAAGCTTCCGGATCAATGCCGAAAACCAGCTACGGGTGTTTTTATAACACCATATATCAGCCAACTCTTCTGTCCACGCGCTACAGGGTCAATCGCCGAATTATCGATGTACCTAATTATTCGCGCAGACAGAAATGCCGGGGATCTACACCTCAACGGGACCTGCACGAAAACGAGCCGCTTTACGCAGCTCGTTTCGTATGCGATTGCCGAGTGGTTATATATCGCTAAGTCCCGTCGGACCCGATTATCTTATCGGTGTTAAAAACCAGCTAACATTCCGAACGCTCCATGGCAGTCAATGAGAGGAAGGGATGCAACAAGCGGGTGACATTTAACAATGGGGACATTAATTTGAACACAGGCAATGCAATGAATGGGGGGATGGGGAAAAAGACACGAGCAAAAAATCCTACAGCCGAGTTCTCTTCCAATGTGAAACAAAGACAACACAGGCACTTAACAGTTTCCTACTTATTAGACGGGCCCACGGACACACGTACACGCGCGTGCGCGCACACACACACACACACACACACACACACACACACACACACACACACCCAAGAAATGGTGGCTGATGCCTTTAATAACGGACTCCAGCTCGGAGGACAGATGAGCTGAAACCCAGAACCTATCTTGAACCTCTCCACCTCGTGTGCTCTTCAAGCTGTTCGGACCCGGGCTCCAGCGAGAGCGAGCTGGATCCAATTGCCGTGAGCCACGATCCTTCCCGAGCTCCAGCAAATCCTCTCATGCTTCCAAACACGTGCTGGTGAGAAGAGGCGCCGATCCTTCCCATCGATGCGTCGCTATCTCGAAGAACCACCTCCAAGATGAGGCCGATGAGTCGCACCAAGCCGGGAACCAAGCGGAGAACAAAGAGCTCCACGAACCAAGAAGAGCCAGCCGAGCAACCAGCTCAACTCTCTTCTGATGAACAAAGCCTCTCTCAACACGAACCAAGCCAGAGCCCAAAAAGCGAACCGAGCCAAGCAGAACCCGAAGGTCTGCTGAAAAGCCAAGCCGAAGCAAAAAGCTCTTCCAAAAGCCTCCACCGCACCAAGCAGAACCGAAGCTCACTGAACCAAAAGTCTCAACCCTCGCCAAGCAGAACCCAAAGGCCTGCTAAAAGCCAAGCCGAAGCAAGAAGCTGACATAAAAGCCTCAACCCTAACCCGAGCCAAGCAGAAGCCGAATCTCTACTGAACAACCACCCGAACTATCTCAGGATCTCTTCCTTATTCTCCTCCGCCCTTCCCCCCGCTCCTGGCGTGACTCATCTCCCCGTGCCGGCACAACCGCGGGTGGGAGGGAGTTGTTTACGTCGGGTGATTCAGGACTGGAGGGCTCTTCTTCCTCTTCACAGAAGAGGTGGGAGGGGCGTCTCCATTGTTTTGTGATCGCTCCCTAACTATTAAATTGAATCGCAGCGCACGTAATCGATTTCTGCGCATTAAACAATGGAAGGTGAACTATCTTGGGAACAAGCACTTATCGACATAACTGAATAAAGGAACTTGAATGTTCTGTGCGATCGAATTGTGCGGTGGTCTCTCTGTCTTCTCCTGCCTCCTTTCTGGTCCTACACCCTCTGCTCTTTCTGTGCTTTGTCCTCCCCCCCCCTTCCCCAGGTTTCTGAAGGGCACACATTGTCAATCAACCCCTTTCTGGTGAAACTACCTAAATCCAGGATCACTGCCAACCTCCAATGATTCTTTCCTCTTTTTTTCCAAACTGTGGAACCAACTGCCACATTCTCTTCAATCTCATTCTTTCCTCCAAGTTTGCAAGACAGCTGTTCACCACCATCTCAGATTATCGCAAATCCAAAACCACAATCTTTTCTACCTTTGTTAACCCCCCCCCACCTTACCCCAAACCCTCCTCCTTAAATTCCAGTTGTCCCTCCTGAGAGTTTCCTTCTGTATCCATCTTGTCCAACCCATGCATCCTCCCCTGACACTCATTTCTCCCCACACCCATTGTTTGTCTGTCTTCCTTCATCTTGGCCTTCAACTCTGCAGTTGGTGTTCCCCCCTCTCTAAATTGTTACTTTTGTCCTGTTGTGTCTTTATATGTTAAGTGTACTCGTCATAGCAACCTGACGAGCCTCGACTATGAATACAACCCCCCCCCCCCCACACAAAAAAAACCAGCAGTTATTATGAGTTTCTTAACTCAACCATTGATAACAGTCTCATACTTCCTTCCTGGACAGCATGAGGGCACCCAAGATAAGTCGAGAACATTTACAAGGCTGACAATATACCCCTGGACAGATGATGACTCCACTTCAGAGTTATGCAGAAGCAGCCTTCAACCAGAGAACTAATTTGTAATTTGGCCAGCATTTTGACATGCAGTGGCCTACTCTTTTGGAAAGGTACCATCGGGTCTTTTAAGTCAACAGATGAATGCTAATTGATTGGACATCTGACAACATCCCTCGACAGGGCAGTTTATAGTCGGGATGAAAATCGAACCCAGACAAGACAGCTCAAAGCGAGTCAGCTCCTTTTGAGCTATCTTTCAGTCAGTTACTATAATTACCATTGTTATTTATATAATTTATTCTGAGGAAATAAAAGCTTTAAATCATTATACTCTAGTACTCCCTTAACATTATTTAAATCATATAATCATTATATGCCAGGGAGTTTCCTGTCTATTGCCAATAGAAAAGATTATTCACTTGTAATATGAGTAACAGTATAATATAAGCTCTGTTACACAAAGGGAATCTGATTAAAAACGAGAGTAATTGTGCCATGAATGGATGCCTTGGATTGTTAAAAAGTGTTTTGGCAATGCTGGATAATGGGGTCGACAATCAGCACAATGACAATATTTTAAAGCAAGGATAGTAAGAACTTAACTGGATAATAGCTTCCTGATTGATGAGGATAATCACTTGCCCATTGTTAGGCCATAGCTAGAAAAGGAAGTTTCTTTGTTGGGATCTGTGATAAAACATTGAGCTGTCCATGGCATGAGCAAGTCATGGAACCTGGTAATATAAATGAGTCGAGGGTCACGTAAGCTTTCTTTTTTCAGTGAGACACAATTGAGTACAGGGTCATGTAGAATATGCTATGTGGACACACGCACGAACACGCACAGTATCAGCTATTCCTGAAATATAATATAATTTAAAGGATTGTTGTATATGATGTGAACCTCAAAACATAGTTCTCTTGCCTAAAGTAAGAACTTTAACCTGCAAGCAAATTAATAGTTTTCCGACTGAATGGATCATCAGCTGGGCACCGTTCTTCCTTGAAGTTTTGATCCTTTAAGCCCAGGACCTCTCCAAACAGCGCATCTACAACCTTGGTCACAGATCCACATCAGTAGAGTACCTACATCAGTAGATCCACAAACTCAGTTGCATCCATGCAGTCAGTAAATCCATCAATGCAACATCACTAAACAGACTCTACTCGCTGGAGGATTTAATATATAATCACATAGTTACAACTCCCATCACATATTCTCTTATATGATAATACATTAAATCATGCACATCTTACCTTAAACATAACACATCCACCAACAAACACGGCCATCCCACTCACCTCGGGATCAAACTGCTGTTCAAATATTGGGACTGCTGTTATTTATAAACAGTTTTTTTAAACTGGCTTTCTTGTCTCCAAGCAACCACTGAAATAGGTTTGAATAGTTTCCATATATACAGGGTGGCCATAAAGTCTGGAAACATAGATAATATAATGTCATTGTTATAGTTTGAAGATGTCCTTTACGAAAGACAAACGCGTTGAGGTGATACTGCTGAGTAGATGTGAGGGCTGGTCATATCGACGGATAGCTTCTATAAAATGCTGAAGGCGCAGGTTTATTCAGTGAAAATCAGACACAAATCATCTGAGGCAATGCGTTACGTATGCATGTGCAGGGATTGATGGAAATGCTACATTAATACACCGCGTTCATTTCAATTTTGTACCGCACAGTGTACTGTGCATTTCTCATGAGAGGCAACACATTGAACATGACATGCATTGTAATGTAATGTCAATAAACCATTTATAATGTATATTCGCTTATGTTTCCAGACTTTATGGCCAACCTGTACATATATATATATATATATATATATATATATATATATATATATATATATATATATATATATATATATATATATATATATATATATATATATATATATTGTAATGTATTTATATAAATATCTCGTTAGTAATATTTTGACTATTCGTATTGTTTTTCACCAATTCTATTTGATGTCGTTTTATGACCTTAAAGAAAACTTGTTTTAATCTGCTAATTCGAGCTCCCTGTGTTAGCATACATCTGAATAGTTGTTTTAATCGATTCATAAGTTCAGTGGTGTGTGGTTGCTCTCAAGGTCCTAATTATTTCACCTGCAACCACACTATAGAATAGCTTTATAGGAATGTTGCTGTCCATGAAAGGCATTCGGACAATGTCGAATGTAAAAGCATCTTGTTTATCACATAATTTGGTGTGAAATTTGTTGTGATCGTTATCGATTTGTAATTCCAAAACAGAAACTGAAGTGTGAATTTGGTTTTCCTTTTTTAATTCGAGTTCATATGACACATTATCACATCGCATTAGATCGCACACATTATCATATTATATTACATTATATCACACACATAATGTACATTATCATATCACACACACACACACACACACACACACACACACACACACACACACACACACACACACACACACACACACACACACACACACACACACACACACACACACACACACACACACACACACACACACACACACACACACACTTCATTAATTGTACAGTATCGACTATTGCGAAAATATAATATAATTTAAAGGATTCCTGAAAATGATGTTAATTTCATAACCTTCTATATTCAACTTCATTAAAATTGTAAACCTCAAAGCATAGTTCCCTTACATAAAGTAAGAACCTTAACCTATAGGTGATTGAATGGTTTCCCGAACGCACGGATCATCAGCTGGGCACCGTTCTTCCTTGAGGTTTTGATCCTTTCAGCCTAGCACCTCTCCAAACAGTGGATGCACAATCTCAGTCACAGATCCAAATCAGTACATTGCCTACATTAGGAGATCCACAACCTCAGTTGTGTCCAGGAAGTCAGTCAACCCATCAATGCAACATCACAAATCAGACTCCCATCACAACTCCCATCACAAATTCTATTATTAATAATATATTAAATCATGCACATCTTAAATATAACAAATCCACCAACAAACACGACCATCCCGCTCATCTCTCAAACGGTGATTCAAATATTCAAATGCTAATTTATCAAGGTTGTTTTTTTTTTTACTTGCTTCCTTGTCTCCTATCAATCTGCTAATTCTAGCTCCCTGTGTTAGCATACGTCTGACTAGTTGGTTTAATCTATTGAGAAGTTCAGTGCTGTGTATGATTGCTCTCACAGTCCTAATTTTTACTTCTGCCACCAAAAGTGAAGGAGGTTATGTTTTCACCCCTTTCTGTCTGTTTGTCTGTGTACAGGATATCTCAAAAAGTTATGGACAGATTTGGATGAAATTTTGTGAACAGGTTCGGTGTGCAACAAGGAAGAAATGATTCGATTTTGGTGGAGATCCGGATATGGATCCAGATCTGATAATTTTTTTAAGTGAATCTTCACCATTGAGATATAGAACTGCACGAATAAATAGCATGATATCTTGAAAAGTTGTATACAGATTCGGATGAAAATTGGTGGACAGGTTGGGTGTGTGACCACGATGAATTGTTTTGATTTTGGTGAATATCCGGATCCGGATCAGACTACTCGAATTTTTAAAAGTGATTCTTCACCATTGAGAGATCGGGCTCATAAATTATATATATAACATGATATTTCAAAAATGTATTGGGCCAGATATGTTCTCATGGATCAGGCATTTCAGGGCTGAGGTATGACACTCTACCGAGTGCCCTTCCGGTTTCACCTGCAACTGAACCATAGAATAGCTTCTTAGGAATATTGCTGTCCAAGACAGGTATTCGTGCAATGTGAAATGGAAAAGCATCTTGTTTATCAAATAATTTGGTGTGAAATTTATTGTTAATTTTATCGATTTGCACTTCGAAAAAAGAAACTGAAGTGTGTTTGGTTTTCCTTTTTAAATTTGAATTGTTTTAGATATATATCATCATGAAGCAGATCAAATACATACCCATCATTACTTACTTGTAAATCATCAATAAATCGAAAACAGTTTCCACACCTTCAAGCAGTTGTTAGTTTATTCCTATACGAGCAAATACAAGCCATCCCTTCGCTGATGGGTATGTGAAGAGAAAGATTGGGGGGGAAGGGGGTGAAGAAAGAGAGAGGGAAAGAGAGAGGGAGGGGAGGGAGAGAGGAGAGGCAGAGAGGATGGAGGAAAGGGAGGGTGGGGAGAGGAGGGAGGTGAAGCCATGGGAATGATGACAAGAACCTCACAGGGATATTAAGAACCATCCCTGGGAATATTATTACAAACAAACTACTGTTGGAAGGTGTTAAACAGTTGGAAGCTTTTGGTTTCAGACCAGGTCACTCTACCCTGGATATGCTGCTTCTGCTCTCCCAAAAATGGATGGAGGTACTCAATGCCAGACATGACATCAGAGCCATATTGCGTGCTTTGACAAGGTCTGGTACCCTTCCCTGCTCAGCAAACTCTCTTCCTATGGTATCCAAGGCCATGTCAACTCATGGCTCGCAGACTTCCTCTCCTGTCGCAGCCAAGGTGTGGTTCCACATGGAGTTCTCTCATCCCCTCTTCCTGTCCAGGCTGGAGTTCCTCAAGGTCGCATTCTGGGCCCTGTTATTTTTCTGGTTTTCATCAATGATCTCTCCGACTCTCTGCAAAATCCTCGTTATCTCCTTGTTGATGTCTCCACCCTCTGTCGTACTATTTGTCATCTGTCAGACCAGCAAGCCGCAGCTTCTTCGCTCTCTGCAGATCTGGAAAAAACCCCACAAACTGGTCCAACATGTGGAACATGGCTTTCAATCCTGACAAATCTCGCACTCTCACTATATCTCTCCGAAAGGACCATTTAGCACTCCCCCCATCTACTTTCTCAACAATCTTCTGGAAGAAATTTTTTCATTCAAGCTTCTGGGTCTCACAATCTGCTATGATTTTTCATGGGAAAGCCACATTTCCAAGCTGGCTTGGTTTCTTCAACGTGTAGCTGAGGAAGGTGAGAGGTGGGAGCACCAGCCCAGAGGGTAGAGCAGTACTCCATCATGCTGTGGATGAAAGCTTTGTATGTGTTCAGGAGCTCAGGTGTGTCAAGGAAGGACTTTACACGATGGAGGATGTCCAGTCAGTGACTGGCTTTGGAGGCCAGCTTGGAAATGTGGCTTTCCCAGGAAAGAACATGGCAGATAGTGAGACCCAGAAGCTTGAATGAAAGGACTTCTTCACGAGGATTGTTGGGAAAGTAGAAGGTGGGGGTGGGTGGGGGGTTCCACATGGTCCTTTCAGAGAGACATAGTAAGAGTGTGAGATTTGTCAGGATTGAAAGACATGTTCCACATGTTGGACCAGTTTGTGATTTTATCCAGATCTGCAGAGAGTGAAGATGCTGCTTGATAACAGTCTCAAAACCAGAAGAGAGAAGCAGGGTTCAGCAATCGGTCGCGTACATGCCGACATCGAATATACGTTCATGTCTACATTTTGTTATTCCCTTTTCTCTGCAACCGCTTGTTGGATTGACACAATTTTTTCACCATACATTGAAACTTGGCTCCTGTCCCATGGGTAATAAGTGTGATTTTTAAAAATGATGTCATAGGTGTCTTGGTCATGACGTCATAATTGCATATGTAGAACGCTACTTACAATAAGTATGAACATTTTTGACGGTGATCAAGGGATAAATTGGTAAACAGAAAAAATTGATGACCTCATAGGTCAGGTGGTTCAGTCACACACAATATATAAATAAATATATATATATATATATATATATATATATATATATATATATATATATATATATATATATATATATATATATATATATATATATATAACCTTCAAAAATCTTCTTCTCTGAAAGGGCTGAACAGATTGAGGCAAAACTCTCAAGGTATGACTGCCTATCCATGAGAAACAAAATGTTCCCCACCTATGATGTCATAGGTCACATGATTAGCAGCCATATTGGAGTTACCCTCAAACCTTTAAAAAAACTCCCTTCTTCAGAACAGCTGGACAGATTGAGGGAAAACTTCACACACGTTCCTCAAGCCTCAGGAATACCAAGGTGTTCACTAATAATTGATAGGTCACATGGTTTGGCAGCCAGAATTATTTAATTTTTTATATGGGGTTTTTTTTGTTTAATTTTTTTGAATAAGGCTCACTTGGCTGTACCTGGATGGTTTTGAGGGTAGAGGAGTAGCAGTTGAAACCCAAGTCCAATCCAGGTTCCTCCTCATGACTTCATTTTTACTTTTTGCTTGTTCGGTTTCCTTCTGATAACTCCAATGCAGTACCTATTTTATTTGGTCTTCCATTTGATTTGCATTAAATTTTTTAAACGCCATTCCAAATTCAATTGAATAAAGAGGACGGAATGGGTCAGGTGTCCGATCAAAGTGGGGTTGCATAAAAGTGGTACATCTTGTTACCTCGTCATTACTGCCAGCAGTTATAAAGCGGCAGTTATTGTGTTAAGAGCATACATCGAAAAACGTTCAACGGAGGAAATTGAAACTTTATATGTTCCATGACCATTTTATAAAGCGCATATTGAGCGTACATCAAAAACAATTCAACAGAAGAAATTGAAACTTTACCATGTTACCTGACGTTTTGATATTGCGTATATTACTTGGATGACGTATGCCCCCTCAGAACTTACATGGTGTATTAAACAAAGCCTAATGCCCATATTCCTTAATTTTTTTCTTCACACAACATAATTGTCTGAGCAGTAGAAAAAACATTTAAGTTTAATACACTTGTACATTTTTTGTGCAAATATGGAGGAGGGAGTATAAACTGTATCTCGGATCCTTGCTTAAAGTAAATACGCTTAGTTATAAGAATCCCTAATTTCTTAAAGATTTCAGATTTTACTCCAGATTTAAACACTTATTTAGCTCATGAGCTCCGATCCTCAAATTCGAAGACAGATTTTGATTATACACCTTAATTAGTCCATCATGAAAAATCACATCATGGAATGCATAAAATTGCTCCAAACTCCTAATTTGAACTCTACAAGTGCTGGCTAAACTGCCTGGAGCATTCTAATTTAAGAATCTGGACACATAGTCCACTCAAGTATCGTAAAAAAAAAACACCCAACTAACTATAGGCTCGTCTCGCCACTGGGAGGAAGAACAACAGCCATGTTAAGCTCCCTTCATACGTAGTCTGTCGCTCGCTCCAGTGGTTTGTCGAGAGACGTCATGTCAAGCTCGCTTCACACGCGGTCTGTCGCTGGTTCGTCCAACTCTTCCAGGTCTATGCTCTTGTTGAAGGCCAAAATAGAAGCATCCGAGGCCTCTGTCAGAGCTGGCATGAGGTGCAAATCGGATTAAGCTCGATTGCTACTCAAACAGCAACATGCAGCAATAGATGCAACTCCAACACGAACAGATGCAGCAACAATTGAAAGCTATGCAGCAAAATATATATTTTGAACAGCTGAAGCGGGAGGATGACGCTGCTGTGACTCATACCCGCTTGGACGTAATTACTGACGCTCTGCATTGGGATTAATTTGACAATGTTTAGGCAGCTGAATTACCTACACCGGCGGAAAAGTGGGAAAGCTCATGTCCAGGGACGCAATGCCTTCACCACCATCCATTCTAGCTGAAGACGATAATGAAGGTATTCCACTGGATATCCGGGTATGTGTTGACCCAACTACGTCGCTCAAACCAATGTCATTTTCGGCACACCCCTTTTCACCAGCCGTCAACTCAAGCAAATGCAGATCACCAAAAACGATGGTTCCTTTCCCAGACTTACAGCTCTGTTCCTCAAACCAATCGTAGTGAAGCTTCCACCTGACCTGACGGATCGTTGAAGGGCACTCGGAGCGCATACCTCCGCCCGGATCCGGATCTCCCCCCAAATTGAATCGATTCTTCCTTGTCACACACCCAACCTGCCCACCATATTTCATCCAAATCCGTCTACAACTTTTTGAGATATCCTGCACACAAACAGAAAAACAAACAGATGGGTGAAAACAAAACTTCTTTTGACCTTTGGTGAAGGAGGTGGTAATAATCATCTAAAATTACATTAATATGTATATTATGCATCAACATAAATACATGGAATAAAAATGCAAATTAGCCAGAAATAAGGAGATATTTTATATGACAAAAAAGGTATTGCATGAAGAAGCATTGTAAAAAAATTACATTAAAATAATAATAAAAAATAATAATAATAACAATAAAAATTTGTTTAACAGAAACTTTTCCCCAAGACGTCTCTGACTCCCTAACCCTCCTCCAGTATCACACACTTGAGCCTCGTCCTGGCGGCGGAGTTGCTCTCTTTATCAAAGACTCCATTCCTCACTCACCATGCACTGCCCTCTCTCCCCTACACTCCCAGTAATACCTCTGGCTACGGCTTTCCCTCTACTCCCACCTTATATTTATATGTGTGTTGTACTGTCCACCAAACAGTGATGACTGCATTTACATCTCGCTCTCCGAAAAACATGGACCAACTTCTATCCTCTCATGCCAACTCTCTCCTCCGCATACGTGGCGACTTCAACTGCAATCATGCCAGTCGGCTGGGTGTGGATACCTCTCTCACCTGCCATGGCACTTCAACAAAAGACTTCTGTGACTCATTGGGACTGACACAATCTGTCAACTTCCTGACCCGGATCTCAACCAATGGTACTTCATCTCTTCTGGATCTGATTTTGACCAATTTCCCTGAAAATATCTGCTGTTCTTCCTTTACTCCAATTGGTTGATTTGGCCACATGCTTGTCAATGTAGACATCTCTCTGGCTGTTATTAGAGAACCTTCACAGTGCCGTCATGTCTGGCATTTCACTCAGGCTGACTGGCAGGGATTTCAAGGAGACATCAAATTTCTAGACTGGTCGCCCATCTATACTTCCTCCGACTCGTCCTGGGAATTCTCTCAAAGAAACTTGCTCTCTCTCTCATGCAAAGATTTATCCCATCTTGTCTTCAGTTGTGCTACCCTTCCTCCCACCCATTGTACACTGAAGCTTGTGGCGAGGCAGTTGTCCTGAAACAACCTGCCTTTGCCTCATGGAAGGCAAATCCAACTGAAGGCAATCTCAGTTCATTCCATAAAGTTCGTAACAAGTGCGTGTCGACCCTCAGGAGAGCCAGAAAACAACTTTTTTCGAATCTCAAGGCTGAACTCTCAAACCTGTCTCCTTCCAACGAATCCTGGTGGTGTCGCGTTAAGTCTGTTTCTGGTGTACGTTGCCCCTTCACCCCCCCATTACCTCAAATGGCCACACAGCTGACACAGCAGGTGAAAAGGCTGAATGCCTAAACGTGTTTGATTCTAAATATCGTGTCCCGAGCCCATCGCTTTCTGTACCAACCTTACCCAGTCACACCCAGCTGTTCCGATATTCAGTGTCCTTTTCTCCTGTCAAGGTGGAAAGTTTGTTGTCAACCCTCGACTCACATTCTGCAAACGGTCCAGATGGCATGAGCCCACATGTCCTAAAAACCTACTCTGCTGCTCTTGCTCACCCTCTCTCTATTCTATTCACCCTCTCATTTGCTCCAGGTCATCTGCCATCTGCTTGGAAATCAGCAAACATTACTGCTCTGCATAAAAAACGTGGTTTTCATCAATGATCTCTCTGACTCTCTTGAAAATCCTCTTTATCTCTGTGGATGACTCCACCCTCTGCTGGCCCATCTGTCATCCCGCAGATCGGCAAATAGCAGCCTCTTCACTCTCTGCAGATATGGATAAAATCACAAGCTGGTCCAACACGTGGAACATGTCTTTCAACGCTGACAAATCTCACACTCTCAATATGTCTCTCTGAAAGGACAATCTGGAACTCCCCTCCCCCCCCATCTACTTTCTCAACAATCCTCTTGAAGAAGTCCTTTCATTCAAGCTTCTGGGTCTCACTATCTGCCATGATCTTCCCAAGGAAAGCCACATTTCCAAGCTGGACTCCAAAGCCAGTCGCCGATTGGGCATCCTACATTGCGCAAAGTCTTTTCTTGGCACACCTGAGCTCCTGACCACATACAGAGCTTTTGTCAGCAGCCTGAGGGAGTACTGCTCTCCCCTTTGGGCTGGTGCTCCTGCCTCTCACCTTTCTCGGCTTCACGCTGTGGAAACCATGGTATTTAGGATCACTGGTATCTCCCGTGATGAGGCTGAGTCTTTGGGTCTCTCACTCAATCACCACAGGCAGGTCGGTGGTCTTTCTGTCTTCTACAATCTTCTCTCCGGCCTCACCCCCCTGCTCTTTCTGAGATATGTCCTCCCCCCTCCATATTTCCACAAGCTGCTCAAGGTCCGCCTGCAACCCCCTTCTGGTAAAACTACCAAAATCAAGAATCACTGCTCACCTTCACCCTGTCATTCCTCTTTTTTCCCCACCTTTGGAACAAACTCCAACACTGGCTTCAATCTCACTCTTCCCTCCAGGTCTTCAAAACAGCTGTTCACCCCAATTTCGCATCTTCCCCCATCCAAAACCACGATCTTTTCTACCCCCGCTAATCCACCCCAAACCCACCTCCTTCAAATTCCCTGCATTCCTTAATGAAAGTCCCTGTCATGTCTATCTTGTTTACCCTGTGTACCCCGCCGCATCCCTCTCCCTTCCACAGATCTCCTCATGTCTCTGTTCCACACTGGGTTTTTTCCTTCCCTATCCTGCCCACTTGTCTCCTGCTCCCCTTGTGCGTTTATGTGTGCTAGCTCTCATACGAGCCTCGATAGTGTATGCAAAAAAAAACAATAAAAAAATAAAAATTACACCCATGTCCGATGGAAGCGGTTCAGTTTGGCATTTTTAATATGAAATAGGCAAAGCTTAGAAACAAAAGAAACCTGTAAGAATTACCCTTGAGAACTTCCTATAATTACACTTTAGAACTTTTTAGAACCCATTAGAATTACACTTTGGAACCTTTCACTATTACCCTTCGAACCCCTCAGAATTACCTTTTAGAACCCAATATACCCATTAGAACCCACTAGAAGTACCTTTTAGAATTACCCTTTGGAACGTTTCTCGAATCGTTTAGAATTACCCTTTAGAATCCATTAAAACTCCCCCTTATCATCATTTAGAATTACTCATGGGCCTGTTGATCCATTGGACGAAATTTTCATTGATCTTAAGGCCTTTATTGCATACCTGCCTGCTGTACAGCTTGAGCATTGGTTTGGCTTTCACCAAGCCCAGATGTGCTTGGGCCAGGGTGGAGATTATACATTCGTTATTATTATTGCCAAATGATACTACTATTATTATTATTGTTAATATTTGAATTAATATATGGTTTGTTGCAATGTTATCTGGGTCATATGGGTCTTTTGGGTCCTTGGCGACTTTTGGGTCATCTGGGTATTTTGGGTTTTCTGGGTCCTCAATGTCTTTTGGATCTTAAGGGTCTTTCGGGGTCTTAAAGTTTGAAGGGGTCTCAGTTGACTAAAGTGTCAAAAGGGTCCATTTTTTTTGTAGAAACACTTTGTTAGAAAGGTTCTTCTTCATTTTTTATGGACGGACAGAGAGAAATAGTCAAATATTGAAGCGGCTTCACCACTTAAAAATAAAAATACAGAAAAAAATGGGAATGGACATTCAAGGATATAATATTGTGACTCATCATGTAATTATTATAATACAATCAAATCATCGAATTGAGCATGGCAGTATGATGTTAACAGAACAGGTAAGCATGATGTTAACAGAGTAGATTAATTGATATCGTTAACAGCTTATAGGAGTCAGGACAGGTACCATGAGGACTGAGAAAGCAAATATAACATCACTATTGAACTAGATGTCTGAAATCACAAATTGATTGCCAAGGGTAAGCCTCCCCAGCTGCCTGCAATCCAATGATGGCCATATTATTTTCAGACCGCCATATGACCTTGATCTTCAACACTTAGAAACAGGTAAAAAGTTTTCTTTGTACCGGGAGGTGTTTTTGACCATCTTCCAGGTTACGTGGCGGCCAAACGGGACGGAAATTCAAAAATCTGTCCAGTTAGATACAAGATAATATTTTTTACTATCATAATCAATAAACAGTTGCAGAATATCTTGTAGAATGGCAGACTAGATAGGTTTTGAAAATGGCGATTTTTATAACTTACATGACCTCGTGACCTTGACCCTGACCTTGAACCTGGACAAAAGCTATATCGTTGTGCAACACTCATCGACCTCTACCCACATACTAAGTTTCATCAAGATCAGAAAGAAAAATTGTTGACGGACGTACGGACGGACATTTGGTGTGGCTTTATTAGGTCATCTCGGTAGAGATGACCTAAAAAGTAAGTCAAGTACACCAATCAACTAGCAGGTGTCCAACTTCAATGCAGGTCCACTACTATAATGCAGTCTTGGAAAGCCATGTGGTCTTTAAGATTATGCATTGGCAAGATTGAGTGATAAAAAAAGTGTTTTTTTTTTCAGACCACCATCCCACCTTGACCTTTAACCCGAAGGGGTATGATGTACATGAAGCGAAAATGTGACTTGCTCTAGAGTCTAGGCTATCCCGAGAGGGTAATTTGGTTCTGATCAAATAAACCTTAGTCGAGTTGCGGTGAAAAAAAAGTTAAAATGTCTCCAATTAGGTCAAAGTAAAAAGAATCAATGTGAACCCCACAAACTTTTTATTCCCATTATTGATGCAAAATTTCATTTTGAAAGCCTCAGCCGGCTCAGAGATACAGCTCGAAAATTGGCAGAAAAAAGAAAACAACCCCCCCCCCCCTAAATAGTGGTTTCGTACTCCCAGGGTTCCAAGAAACTCTGGGGTACCATTAAATTTGGGGGTAATAATTATATGGAAACAAACCCCACAACTTAAAAAAAAGGATCCAAAAAGAAGAATTGGCAAACTATACACCTGTTAGCTTGACATCAGTTGTGGGAAAGGTGTTGGAGACGTTAATTGGAGAACGGATAGGGAACCAGTTTAATTCAAATTTAATTAGTATCAAACTAATTAAAGGTAGTCATCACGCATTTTCGAAGGAAGATCATGTTTCATAAATATATTGGAGTTCTATGAGGCAGTTTCTGCTTGGGTAGATGAGGGAAGTGTAGTGGACGTTGTATTTCTGGACTTTCAGAAGGCAAAATTGATATTAAAAGGTGTCATGTAGAGGTTATGCCTGGTGTTGGCTTAATGGTTATGGTGGTGGGCTTGGGATCAGAGGATCCTGAGTTCAAATCCCACTCGGCTGTTGAATTAATACCAGGTGGGGTTGACTCTGCCTGTCATCCTTCCGAGGTCAGTAAAATGAGTGCCAACTTGCTGGTATCCTGTGTTGGAGTGGTGACCTGTCCAGGATTGTGTCCAATAGCCAAGGAGACTACTGAGGCAGCACCAACGCTGTGCACACAGTATTTTTTTTTGTTTTTTTGTTTTCAGGAGGTTGTTCGCTCAGGTGAGGGCTTTTCACACTAAAATGAGTGAACAGCTCCCTCAAGTGCATTCTAATTCTCATTATTATGGTGAAAATTAATTGTTCGTGACTTTTATTACTCGCCCTTCACCCCACACGTCAATTCCACCAGTCCTTTATACCGTTACGATCACTGGAATAATTGTCTTGTTTATAATAATAATATACCGACTTGGACGGTGTATAAATATGTCCCTAACTGGTGTCATGAAGCATACACGTATACGCAATACATTACGAGGGGAAACTGCGGGGTGCAATGCGGATGCCCCCTTCGATACTTTTTCCAAGACCGAGGTATCCCGATGAATCCCGATTTCACTTTCTGTGGTAATCTCCGTCAGGACTGCCCATTCCCCACCGTAACTTACCTCAGTTGGTGTGTTGGCCTCGTACCTCGGATTCAAACTCCCAAGCAGGTGCGCACCTCCTTGGTACCAAAAATTTTAATATTTGCATCATTTTCGGTTTCCCGTTTTTGTTTGCCCCCCCCTACCTGGGCGACACGACTTTTCTTTTTTTCTTCGACTCCTGCTCCCGCTCTTCGTCCCTGCCTTGGTAGAGGCTCCGCCCACAAAGCGCACAACCGGCATCAAAATCCATCCCCGTTCTTCACCCTTTCCTCATCTCCTCGCCTCTCGTTGCTCTTCCTCTCACTCTTTCTCCGTCATCGCCGCGAATTCCTTCATCTTCACCAAAAAAAAAAATCCACATTCCATCCTTCGCCCGCATAAATCGGTCAATGCAATATTCTTTTACCTCAGTTCTTTAAGCATACATTTTATCTGTCGCTGTAAACTAATCTCACGTTTATACTCTCCTCGGTCGTCACCCTTCATTTCACCATCGGCCCTTGCGCACCGCGATCCCGCGGAGGATGCGCGTCTGAGGCCGCAAACGGTGGGTTCCTGGCGCTCCGCACGCGTCGGGGCACAGCCGAGCCTGCGTCCCGGGCCGGACGGAAGAGGAGGGACAGAGAGAGAAAGAGAGAGAGAGAGGGACAGCGCTCTTCCCGCCACCTCGCTGCACATGCCCCGGCGGCACGTTCGCTCCAACATGCACTGCTGCACGGCGCGGTGCACCCTCGTCTTCCTGTGCACCATCCAGCTGGTACGGACCACTGTCCGCCGCGTCTCGCGACACCTCACACGTGGGTCCCCACGTCAGGATCATCAGGATCATCAGGATCATCATCATCATCATCATCATCATCATCATCATCATCATCATCATATAAGTATATGACGTCACAATCATTATCATCATTACCATTGTGATGGTTGTAATTTACTGTGATTTTAACAAGTCAGGAGGATCATTCATTAGGCCGGCGATGATTGTCATTGTGCTCGTACATCATTTCAACCCGTGATTACAATCATCGAATTTGTCGTAAACAGGACGTTTCATCTCGGTAATGGGCGACGAGCCAAGAATTGTGAATACAAACAATATGTTATCCTCCCCCTTTCTCCAGCGATCTAGTTTTATTTATTACTGCTGCGGTGGATACTGCATCACGGCAAAGGGTCTTTCATTCAGAGAATAGTTAACGCGTGCGATGGTCTCCCTCAAAAAGGTAGTGGCAGCACAAAGAATCGATGGGTTTAAATTGGAAATTTGAATTGGATTGGTACCTGGATACGTACCTGGATCTTGATACGTTGGAGATGGATGATGGTGTCTGGTATCGGTGCAGCACAGGCATGACGGGCCGAATGGCCTTCTCCTCCACCAAAGGTCCTTTGTGTATTGTATGTCCTTAAGGATGGGTGAATGCAATGGGTATTTGATATGGTGGTCGTATGGCAGCTCAGCTGCCGGGGTAGCTATCATTTCTTGAAGCGTTACTGTGTCGCTGATGCAGTGCCCCTCTACCAGTACACACACTGGAACTGGTACTCATTTTGCCGACCTCGGAAGGATGACAGGCTGAGTCAACCCCCCTGGTGTATTAATTCAGCGGCCGACGGGGCTTTAACTCAGGACCCTAGGATCCCAAGCTGCCACCATAAACCACTGAGCCAACACCAGGCTGGTATTTGATATGATGAGAGGGCCATACTGCAACAACAGCAACAACAGCAACAATCCCCATATCAGAATGCCTTGATGACATCCAGCATGGTGAAGGCTTTGGAAGAAAAAAAAAACACTTTCGACTGGGCGTACGAAAGGAACAAATGTTAGAGTTGAAAGTATATTCTTGATGCCGCAAAACAGAATATTGTAAGCTATTTTAAATTAATCTTACGGGGTTTGGTGGTGACGGGCAAAGCGTTGAAAGATGGCGAACATGACGGATATCTGCACTGACACTGTGGGATGATTTATTGTATTTGGCAATTCCATGCCAAATACACTATTATTACTGGAACTAGCCGAAACCCCGTCACAGACGGATTCCGTTCCATGAGCCCAATATGACAACCAATGGCGGCTCTTGGAAGAGCCGGATCCCAGTCGATGTACTCCATGGCCTGACCTAATGAGACCTACAAAACGTCCTTGTACACGACATTTTTGGTGTACACTACTCCTTGTGAAGAAGTCCCCTGATTTGTACACGTGTCTACTTTGACATACAAACACCGTGTCAAAACTTCTCAGGTCACAGTACCGAGAAAAACGTGATGCGACCGCTAGGAGGAGCACAAAATTGGTCTTTCAGTATTAATATATAGATACAATGTTTCTTGTTACATTTTTTGTGTCAAATTCACATTCTGAGGTGGTCAGCCTGTGTAGAAGAGGGTTTTACATTGCAGACGCTATTTTCGAGGGGTGGAATTACACCGCTCAGCGGTGACGGTCTGTTGCCGACAGACGTAATGACGTCAGCGAATGACCGAAAATGTTATGACATCCTTACGCCTCTCAGTGGTGACGTCACACGTCGCCATGTAAACGAATGTAAAACGAAAAGTGTTTATTCTGCTTCAGATTTGAAAGTTGACTATTGCCACTATGTGCGATGCACTCTTACAGGTACGAAGTTTCTTTCAGTCCAGGTCACAGTACCGAGAAAAACGTGACGCGACCGCTAGGAGGAGCACAAAATTGGTCCTTCAGTATTAATATATATATATATATATTCTTTATTATTCTTTATTTTCGTCACACATCCATTGCCCTAAAACTCCTCCTAGGGTTTTTCTCTAGGAGCACTAACAATTATGTCTTTGAAATGGGCTGTTTTCAAGGAAGTGCAGTGTCAACTTTTGACTTTGAAATTTTCAACGTTAAGGTCAAGGTCACATAAAACGTCAAAAACACATTTTGCCCCATATCTTCGCCCCACGGAAAGATACAGGTGAGCCGCTGACATTTTCTGATAGGTCACAACAGGGCCTACAAAAAAATCTTATTTGACCAAAATTGTGTGACCTATATCTTCTGAGATCGGTAGGGGTCAAAGTTCAACAAAAACACCTTTTGCCCCATATCTTCGCCCCACGGAAAGATACAGGTTAGCCGCTGACATTTTCTGATAGGTTACAACAGGGCCTACAGAAAATGTTATTTGACCAAAGTTGTGTGACCTATATCTTCTGAGATCGGTAGGGGTCAAAGTTCATGCCGTTGCCAAATATGTATTCGCTGCAAGTGAATGCAGCCCTCTAGTTTTGTTTAAATCTTGTACCTGCCCTGCATGACTGTGTTCATGTGAACTTGTGAAAGCCCAGTTGACTGTTGCACTGCTCCGTGCGGGTATTGGCTCATGATTCTGCGTTGATGCGATGTGGAGATCTCTTCCAGGATTCATTCTTGGTCCAGGCTTTCTCTGATTTTAAATCACCCTTTGTTTGTAGCTCATCCACTCATTATGCTAATCATATGCAAGGAGCTGTTAAGGCAAATGCCCATTTTTTTCTTCTTTTTCGTCTTTTCTTCTTGTTCCTAACTTGTTAGTTTAAAAGTATTCTTTCAATTCCTACCTTTTAGTCTACTATTTGCTGCTTTCAAAAAAAATTCTTTGTCATTAACTTTTTTTTTTTCACCATTTTCAAAATCCTAACCGATATGGTGTCCTTGACTTTAAGCAAAGGTGTCTCTGTCTCTGTCTCTGTCTCTGTCTCTGTCTCTCTGTCTCTCTGTCTCTGTCTCTGTCTCTGTCTCTCTGTCTCTCTGTCTCTCTGTCTCTCTGTCTCTCAACCCCTTCTACTCTCTCCCACCTTCCAATCAAAAGTCTGATATTATCCATCTTGTCGAGTGGATGGAGATCTTAAGGCAGAACCAGTGCTGTCCATGATTGGTGTTAGAGTAAATGTGTAGAAAATACTGGTGACCATGACATTCCACCTTTTGGGGAAAAGATCCACGGTAATGCCCTGTGGAGTTAGCCCCTGATGTTACTTACACATTCCCACCCTGATAATACCATCACCCCACTTTTTCTTTGACATTTGTTCGTATTATATCAGTGTGATGCAGACCTGCTTCTGCTATTGGATCATTTTGAATGGAATTCCTTCAAAGAGGGCCTGATGCTGGCTTTCACTGAGGACACCAAATGTGCAATAATTTAAGCTGAAATGTACCATACCTGACACCCTTTGGAGTAAACAAATATTTCACTTTGAAATATGCTTATTTTATCCATGTCCAACCGTACGTAAATGGATTGTGCATTGTTTGAAAGCTTCAATTCTTGAACTTCATGTGTAAAGAGTTGCTGGGTGTAATATCCATCACTCTTGCTTTCAAAGTAAGTGCCACTCGCTCATTCGCCATTGCCCCCCAGGTAGCAGCAAGTTCGAGCGCTGAGCATGGGGATCGCTCCTTCTCGTGATCTAGGGGATGTGGGGTTGGCATTTGGGCGGGAAAATGTCGGCGGTGCTTCCATAATCGGCCAAGTTCTGCTTCACTTGCTGTCACTGCATTCTCCTTTTTTGCACGGTGGTTGATGAAGCTGGCATTGTGCAGAGGAAGGAGTATAGATTACCGCGGTGGTGTAGGTGGTTCAATATGTGTCCCCCATGGGTGTGGAACATTTTGTTTGGGATTATTTATTTATTTATTACCTGCCTCGAGGCGTTAGCACAAAGTTTAGACAGGTTGGATTGCGTGAATTTGAAACTAACATTAAACAACCACCATTTCCCGACAGGGCAACAGGCGTATACGTGTATCGCATGGATTGTAATTCTATATCACAAACAACATCATTCTTACGTCTTTCTTAAAATGTGCCAAATGTTAAAATGAGTGGAGTTGGTGTTTCAAAAGGGAAAAGGTGGGGCGATGTGAGGAAGAAACGAAGTGGAGGAAACGATGTTGTATAACGGCTGTCTACATATTAAATATGTACCAGGTTGGCTGGGGGAGGGAGGGTGGGTAGAGGTAGAGGCTGAGGTGCCTGGGGGAAGGGGGCATTAAGAGATACTCCATTCTTTTACATTCTTTTATACATAACTTGGGGGCCTGTTGGTGCATTGGGCTTCTCGACCTTGAGCGTTTTTGCTATAGTGGGGAAACTTAGCTAAATATAGCATAACAATTGTGCATTTTGTGAGGAAAGCACCAAATTTGGCACACTAGTAGCCTAACATATTATGAACAAATTTGGATATTGGGCCATCTCAAATTCAGCCGCTGATGGCTGTGGCAGCCATTTTCCACTGCCATCAAAAATTTTGAGATGGCCCAATATCCAAATCTGTTCATAATATGATAGGCTACTAGTGTGTCAAATTTGGTGCTTTCCTCACAAAATGCACAATTGTTATGCTAAGTTGCCTCTCTACTAGTATGAACAAAAACAATAGGTTTCCCAGCCTGGAAGCCTTGGAACCCCAATATTAATGATAATAATAATAATAATAATAATAATAATAATAACTAGAACGGGCACTCAGTAGAGCACATACCTTCGCCAACGCGACACTTTGCCCCCCCCACCCCCCCAGAAACCGTTGATTGTGAGGGTATTTAATACCATACCACATCTGCCATCTCATATGTGTTATGATGGCTTAAAAACATTAAATTTCCTGCTGTTTGACACTGATTCACGTACATTGTACAATTTCTGTATGAACTCCCTGTCCGTTTTGGGTGTCGGTGTCAAGTCAATCTGATGAAAACTGGTCACATTATAAGAAATAAGTTCAGTGACACCCCCCCCCCCCAATGCTTTAAACTCACCAATAAAGTCACTGTCAAATATTACACATCACAGGATAGGGAATTGAATTCTAAACATTTTGAATCTACTTACATGCAAATTGTATAAGAATTGACCGCGTTATGATAATAAAGGTCGTTGACCCCCTTTACCTTTGACCCAAACCGCTAACAAAGGTAATGACGTCATTGTGTCATATCGTATATCACAAGATTGGGCATTGAATTCACAACATTTTGGCATTGGTTGCATGCAAATTGGATAAAAATCGACCGCACTATGGCAAAATGACGATTTTGACCTTTTCATGACCTCGACCTTGACCTTTGAACTCTTAATTTTGTAATTGGTATTAGAGTGTGAGGAACAGAACAGTCAACATTTTGGTGTTGGTTTCATGCAAATCGGATAAGAATTGACCGTGTTATGACTAAAACCGCACATTTTGCAATGTCGTGACCCCCCCTGACCTTAGACTCCCAACCGCTAATAAGGGTTATTATGTCATTGTATCATGTCACATATCACAAGATGGGGCATTGAATTCTGAACATTTTGGCATTAGTTGCATGCAAATTGGATACAAATTGACCGTGCTATGGTAAAAAGACGATTTTGACCTTTTCTTGACCTTGACCTTTGACCCGATCGCTCCCAAAATCTAATCAAATGATCCTCGGATAATAACCAATCATCCCACCAAATTTGCTGCGATTCAGTTCAATACTTTTGTAGTTATGCGAATAACAAACAAACAAACAAGCAGTCATAGACTGGTACTTACGAAATCGTCAACTTGACCTCTGACCTTGTCTAATAAAAGCTGTCTCTAGAGAAGGTAGCGACACAAACCAGAATTTTCTACGATGATTCTGTACCAAACCATCAAAAATCGAATGTTTTGGATGTTTGACCTCACTGTGAGCTTGACCTTTGACCGATTTGGACCAAAATTTAATCAGCACAAGCCACCACCCTCCTGAATCACGTGGTGTAATTTCACATTGGTAGCTTCTTCCGTCTCGAGTTATCATTTTTTGGATGTTTGACCTCACTGTGACCTTGACCTTTGACCGACTTTGACCAAAATCTAATCAGCGCTAGCCATCACCCTCCTGAATCACGTGGTGTAATTTGACATCGGTAGCTTCTTCCGTTCTCGAGTTACCTGTACCAAACCATCAAAAATCGAATATTTGACCTCACTGTGACCTTGACCTTTGACCGATTTTGACCAAAATCTAATCAGCACTAGCCATCACCCTCCTGAATCACGTGGTGTAATTTGACATTGGTAGCTCTTTCCGTTCTAGAGTTATCGTGCCTACAAACAAACAAACAAACAAACAAACAAACAGAAACGGAAGGCATCAATATACTTACGAAATCTTTAGATTTCGTAAGTAACAAACACATATTCACAAATGAATAAATAAATACACAGCGATCAAAACATAACCTTTGCAACAAAGTTTGCGAAGGTAATTAGAGGTCTTTCTGGGTATTGGTGGTCTAAGGGTATTGGGGGCCTTAAAGGGTTTTCAAAGGTTGAAGGGGTCTCAACCATGTAAAGGGTCAAAAGGTACATACCAAGAGTACGTAATTAATTAATAGACGTACATGATTAATGGACACTCAATGCATGACTGACACACACACACACACACACACACACACACACACACACACACACACACACACACACACACACACACACACACACACACACGCACACACACACACACACCCATTTATAGTCGATAAATGGATGTCACCTGAGAATCAATTTCCTATTATGAACAAAATGTAAATGTGACACGACACTAAAATATTCATAACATTATTATCAATGTTATCGTTGGGTAAAAACAATTCCCACTCTATGGGAATTTAACCCACACCAGAGGGCTATCCAACATAACATGGCTTTGCCCACCTCACCTGAATGATGTGTTGTAGCAAATATAATCACTTACCTGCATCGTATCTCTCAACACTCAAACAAGTCAATCATAAGCACAGAGAATTACCATGTGACAGCTCAAAACTAATGATATACAACACCATTCAATCTCCAAGAAACCCTAATAACACGGTCATTTGACTCGTAGTGCAAGCGTAAGGTGGTTCAGGCAGCCTCTTGTGATTGACATAAACTAACGAAGTACAGTATTATTGCAGCGCAAAGACGTACTCGACTGATATCACTCCAGTCATTCTCCCAATAGGATACAGGGAACGCCATCTGAGTTTCATCCGAAATTACGGACTCCACAACATGGAAGTGGATCATTGCTTACCTGGGTAAGGTGGTGACCATGTATGCACGATTGACATTCACAGTAAATGGTTGTTAACAAATGCTTGTGATATATGTATATATATATGTATGTATATATGTATGTATATATGTATGTATATATGTATATATATATATATATATATATATATATATATATATATATATATATATATATATATATATATATATATATATATATATATATTGGGGAGAACAAGTATTTGATACACTGCCGATTATGCAGGTTTTCCACTTACAAAGCAAGTAGAGGTCTGTAATTTTTTTTATCATAGGTACACTTCAACTGTGAAAGACGGAATCTAAAACAAAAATCCTGAAAAATCACATTGTATGATTTTTCAATAATTAATTTGCATTTTATTGCATGAAATAAGTATTTGATACATCAGAAAAACAGAACTTAATATTTGGTACAGAAACCTTTGTTTGCAATTACAGAGATCAGACGTTTCCTGTAGTTCTGAACCAGGTTTGCACAGACTGCAGCAGGGATTTTGGCCCACTCCTCCATACAGATCTTCTCCAGATCCTTCAGGTTTCAGGGCTGTCGCTGGGCAACACAGACTTTCAGCTCCCTCCAAAGATTTTCTATTGGGTTCAGGTTTGGAGACTGGCGAGGCCACTCCAGGACCTTGAGATGCTTCTTACGGAGCCACTCCTTAGTTGCCCTGGCTGTGTGTTTCATGTCGTTGTCATGCTGGAAGACCCAGCCACGCCCCATCTTCAATGCTCTTGTTGAGGGAAGGAGGTTGTTGGCCAAGATCTCATGATACATGGCCCCATCCATCCTCCCCTCAATACGGTGCAGTCATCCTGTCCCCTTTGCAGAAAACCATCCCCAAAGAATGTTGTTTCCACCTCCATGCTTCACGGTTGGGATGGTGTTCTTGGGGTTGTACTCATCCTTCTTGTTCCTCCAAACACGGCGGGTGGAGTTTAAACCAAAAAGCTCTATTTTGGTCTCATCAGACCACATGACCTTCTCCCATTCCTCCTCTGGATCATCCAGATGGTCAGTGGCAAACTTCAGACGGGCCTGGACATGCGCTGGCTTGAGCAGAGGGACCTGACGTGCGCTGCAGGATTTTAATCCATGACGGCGTAGTGTGTTACTTATGGTTTTCTTTGATACTGTGGTCCCAGCTCTCTTCAGTTCATTGACCAGGTCCTGCAGTGTAGTTCTGGGCTGATCGCTCACCGTTCTCATGATAATTGAGGCTCCACGAGGTGAGATCTTGCATGGAGCCCCAGACCGAGGGAGATTGACTGTTATCTTGAACTTCTTCCATTTTCTAATAATTGCGCCAACAGTTGTTGCCTTCTCACCAAGCTGCTTGCCTATTGTCCTATAGCCCATCCCAGCCTTGTGCAAGTCTACAATTTTGTCCCTGATGTCCTTAGACAGCTCTCTGTTCTTGCCCATTGTGGAGAGGTTGGAGTGTGATTGATTGAGTGTGGACAGCTGTCTTTTATGCAGATAACGAGTTCAAACAGGTGCAGTTAATACAGGTAATGAGTGGAGAATGGGAGGGCTTCTTTAAAACAAAACAAACAGGTCTGTGAGAGCCAGAATTCTTACTGGTTGGTGGGTGATCAAATACTTATTTCATGCAATAAAATGCAAATTAATTATTTAAAAATCATACAATGTGATTTTCAGGATTTTTGTTTTAGATTCCGTCTTTCACAGTTGAAGTGTACCTATGATAAAAATTACAGACCTCTACGTGCTTTGTAAGTGGGAAAACCTGTAAAATCGGCAGTGTATCAGATACTTGTTCTCCCCACTGTATATATATATATATATATATATATATATATATATATATATATATATATATATATATATATATATATATATATATATATATATATATATATATATATATATATATATATATATATATATATATATATATATATATATATATATATATATATATATATATATATGTTTCCAGCAGTCTTAAACCTTGATAATCACATGCAACATTTGACAGTCTGCATATATATGGGAGTAAAGAACTAGATCCTTGCGACCAAAGGTGGATAGAAATTATGTTTACACCCCTGTCTCTCTGTGATGGTGGACAGGTTGAGTGTGTGACCAGGACAAAAATTGATTCGATTTTGGTGAAGATCCAGATCGGGATACCATAATTTTTTGAGTGATTCTTCACCATTGAGAGTTATGGCCAAAGCCATATATAGCGTGATCTTCCAAAAAGTTGTGGATGGATTATGACAAAACTTGGTGGATGATAACAACAACAAGCCGATTAGATTTTGGTTAAGGTCCGGATGCAGATCCGGCTGATTAGTAATAGTGGGATACAGAACGTAAATTTTTCAGTCTGGCAGTGGTATGCACTCTACCGAGTGCAGTTCTACTTTCTAATGAGATCAAGTAGATATCTGATGAGTATCCAATTCTACTTCATAAAACATACTTTTATACTACAGGTGTAACCATTGGATTATATGCTCAGGGATCAATCGGTCAGGAAATGATGAGAAAAGTATTTTGAGTGCAATTGGAAAACTTCCGTTCATCATCATTCATCATTTCGCCCTTTTCAGGACAAAGGCCTCAGCATGATGATCATTCCAGACGTTTCTGTCTTCAGTCAGTCACTCTTGTCCAGATGTTATACCTGCATAATAGTTGGTCAGATCATCTCGCTGTCTTGTACTTGGCCTTCCTTTATCTCGTTTTCCATCTCGTAGTCTCAATTGTATCATTTCTGTCCATCAATCATCATCTCTCAGCATCACCTGGTCCAGTCCTTTGGTCCGTTCCATTATATCTCAGACTGCATTATCCCAAGCAACTTCTGTTACTTGGGAATTAATTTGGTGAAGTTTAAACATTAACAGAAAGAAAGAAAATGCTCAGCAAAGACCTTCATCGAGGGGGGAAATGGCAAAGACCTTTCTTGAGGCTGATGTTTTTTGGGTTTTTTTTGGCTGCCCAATGCTCCCAGCAGCTTTTCTGTCTTTGTGTGTGACACTCCTATACATTTACTAACTTACCATTGTGATTGGAACATCATCCAGGTATGTAAAGGCCTGCTCATGCTCCATTGTCATATTTTTGTGTCGCTTTGCTTTTTACCTGACCACAGTAATCTCGGCATATGTTGCATGATTATACTACTGCATCAATATTCGGCCCACGCTTGATCAATACTAGGCCAATTTGTTATTTTCAATCGATGCAATCGAGTTCAATTGGAATGGTTCTTTTGAACATGAGTACACCCTCTTCCTCCAGGAGTGGCAGGAAGGGTCATGTCATTATCCTCTCTGGGGTATATAGATTACAGTATATCTCCGCTCGGACCTCAAGAACGTTGGGTTTCTTCCCTTCTAGCTTAGTGTTAAACAGCAGTAGCGACTGTTTAAAAGGTAATCATACATGTTTGTGGTTTATTATATTTTTTTTACTTCTCGGAGGGGTGCTTCATGAAATGCCAAGATAAGCAATCTAGACACGTTAACACGACATTTGTCCAAGGAGTAAAATCCCCTTGGAGAGGGGGTTAAATTAAGTTTCTACATCCTCCATGATGTGACCCTTAGTCCTCCTGTCATCTTTGGTTGAGATTCGGCATGTAATGACCAAGTGCGTCGCGGTCAGACACACACAAACAGACAGACAGACCGACAGACACCAAATTGCATATTTTAGTATGATATGTATGACAAAATGATGTCGAAGAAAACTACTTCAATGTGGTGAAAGCTTTCTTTTTACTGTCTTTCTGTGATGCTATCTATTTATCTATCTATCTATCTATCTATCTATCTATCTATCTATCTATCTATCTATCTGTGACATTAGGAATTGACTTTCTGATCAACTCTTTTGATTGCCACGAACTGACATTTACAGAACATAATAACTTAATGGCTGGGCATTTTGTTTCACCACTTCTATGTTAGGCCATCGACTTATTGTTCAACCATGCCACATAACTATGGAGTGAAGCAGGACGATATCTCTTTGTAAAAGGAGACACGTCTGTCTTTCTGTGTCTGTATGCACATGTTTGTCGCACTTCATTTTATAGGGTTCCTGCTGTCATAGAGTAAAAAAAAAATGGTTCCGTTGGAAAGCTAAAAATAATCTATGTACTTGGTTTTTACTCTACAACAGCAGGAACCCTTTACAAGGGCACGAGGGGAACACGTAAAACAATACATAGTAATACTTCGAGAAGCAAAAGAAAAATATATAAAATACATGGAAGGAACATACAAACAGCAACAACCACAACCACCCCGTCAACAGCAACAACAACAACCATGTGTTATAAAAGGTCCATTTTTCGTGTTTCACTTCATTCTTCATCCTTGTTGTTGAGATTCACAGATAGATATGCAACATGTTTGTGAATGAAGTGCAACATGCTGTCTTTTGATTAAACCCATCAGCAAAGCAATGGGTAGGCACACCTCATCTTGATGAAACCGCACGGGGTGATAAACGAGCACAGTGACACTAAGATCACATGTTAAAAAGTGTATCATATACTTCTGAGAAGGTGTATACTCGGCTCCATTCTATTTACATGTTCCTCTGGGGCCAGAGATCCTTTAAAAAAAAATACTCGCATGCTGTAAAACACATTTTACCATGCTGGCCTTTCTGCTCTCAACTTTTACTCTTTTCTGTCTTTGCTAGTAATTTTTTTGTTTTGTTTTCAGCACCTTGGCTTTGTTGATGTCCTTTGTTTTTAAGGTGGAGATTTTCACTTGCTTCCTATTGACTGTGACAAAGCTATTCAGGCAAAAGCAATGCTGTACCAGACTGGTGTTAACGTGAATTTGAGGAAATTCATGTGACCACTGCACATAGACCCCTTTGAATGGGGGTCCACGGTAATGTTCTTTGGTCTCTCTGCATCACCTTGCACGAGGACATTTATAATAGTGCTTGAAATTAAAACTATATGCTGGGACATCTGTTAGTGAGTGTGGCCTGTTTTTCATTTGGCTTTGTTTTGGCAGTCTTGTATTATGGACCATTAACTCCATCGATGTGTTCACTCCCTCACCGCATTAGTTGACGTTCACAACAGGCTTCGGCACTGAATGTAAGGTTTTGTTCTCATTTATTGAATACAAATTCAAACGGGCCCGGCCAAAATGAAATCTGAGGAGAAATTGGGGCCTTCCTTTCAATTAGCGCCGTACTTAAATCTAATCTTGGAGCCATGATTCATTGTGTTCTGCTCCAGCTGGTCGGGTTTTTAAATCGAGAAGTGAAAGGTTTTGGAAGTGAGATGCAGGTACCCGCTGCCAAAATAAAATTATCCACGGACAATGACTTCCAGCCTATTTATCCAATCGATCGCTCCCTCTAAGCTCCTTGTCCTTGAGCAAAGACAACCTGGGGCCATAGTCTAATCACGAGCATTTTGTTCGTAGGTCATGTCATCCATCTTTGCTGTTGGAACTTGTTCATTGGTATTGTTTTTGCTCCTTGCGGGAGAGCGTGTCACTTGCTGAGTTTACCGTATGGACATTCGAAAACACCGGCTCCATATGGTCGGCTCATCACTTTGTGTACTTTGTTCTATTCACTTGTGTGCTATTGTTGGTTCAACGAACCGATTCTTCGACTCGCACACTTCGGTCTGATTCAATCACGTGCCCCTCTGGTTGAAATAATGCATGCTTGTGACCACAGAGTGACGTTTTCATGGCTGCTGACTTCTTTCAGCCAAGGATGCCCTTTGTTGTGCATTTAATGCAATTGCTAGTATTACACTGTAACTCATAGAGTTTGATTGTTTGTGAAAAGACATACTTTTGGCATAGTTAGAAGCTAACTCGATCAATATGATAACAGCTTTATGTAGTGAAAGTAGTTAGATTAAAAAATGCACATTGCTAAATGGCTCCATTCCAACAAGATTAAAGTGTACTCTATCTAGCAGCTTATTGTTAAATTGGTTCATATTATTATTAGGGTGCCATTATCCTTACAGGTTGTGGTACCCTACCCAATTGTTTTTGTTCAGGTTACTTGTTATTATCTTGCCAAAACGAAGTTTTGCAAGATATGTTAGTCAGCTTGTATGTTCGCATATCAGAGGCCTATAGAGGTCCCTTTCAGTGCACAAAATTTTGAAGGTCAAGGTCACTTTGGCGCAAATCAGGGAAGTCGACGAAACCCTTATTTTTTGAGTAATTTTGATCGGATCGTCTTCAAACTTCATGGGAATATAGTTCATGGTCTGGCGCTCAGCTGATTAATTTTTGGTGGCGATTGGCCTTGACCTTCATGTTTTTTTTTTGTTTTTTTTGGTCTGTAATCACGTATAAATCACTCTGCAGAGCACAGTTATCATTGGAAATTTTTATAACTTCGCATATCAGAGGCCTATAGAGGTCCCTTTCAGCGCATAAAATTTTGAAGGTCAAGGTCAAAGGTCAAGGTCACTTTGTCGCAAATCAGGGGAGTCAACGAAACCCTTATTTTTTGAGTAATTTTGATCGGATCGTCTTCAAACTTCATGGGAATATAGTCCATGGTCTGGCGCTCAGCTGATTAATTTTTGGTGGCGATTGGCCTTGACCTTCATGGTTAGCGCCTCAGGTCAAACATATTTGACCCCAAGGTCAAATTTTCAAGTTTTAGGAACCATATCGTGTAGTACCTCAAATTGAACACCTCGATGAGTGCTTTCTAGATATGTCAAGCTTGAGACATTATGACGTCATTTGGTGACACTATGAGGCAAAAGCATATTTTTCATGGTTACTCTGTAGAACGATTCTCATCGGAATCTCTCGTAGGCAGATATTCTTCAAGGAGTCGCTCCTGGTGGATAGCAGCTCTGTTCACCTCAGTGTGACCTTAAAGAAGTCACACGTGGTCACCTTTTGGCAAGATATGGGTCACCCTGCGGGTCACATTGGTTTTTTTTATTCTTTGTCCTATTTTGGGCCTTTTTTTTGCACGATGATTTCCTTAAACATGTTTTCTCAGCAACGACTTGTCGGATTGTCATGAAATTTTGGCTACTCATGCAGAATTTTAAAATTATAATTATGACATCATGGGTCATGTGGGGTGGCAGCCATGTTGGAAAAATGGAAAAACTTTGGCCGTCTTCTCTGGAACCGCTCGCTGGAAAAAATTTAAACATGGCTCATTGTCAAGATCTCCACAAGGGCTATAAGTGGTGTTAACTGTGACATCATCGGTGAAGTATCTCGGTGAAAATTCGACATGTAGAATGCTGCATCCCATCAGTATGAAAATTTCTGAGGTTCATCTTGGGAAAGATGTGAACACAAATTTTTTTATTATGATGTCATCTGTCATGTGGTTTGGCAGCCATATTGTTTCAAAAAAAGAAGTCATTTTCTCCAGAACTGCTTTCGAGATCAAAGTGAAACTGCACACAAATAATCAACTAGCCATGCTGAATAAAGTTTGCTAACTATGACATCATAGGTCGCATGGTCTGGCAGCCATCTTTGATTTATCATAAAACATTCAAAAATCAAATTCAGAATATCTGAACAGATTGAGGAGAAACTTCACAGACATCTTCTTCGTGATGTGGGGATACTCGGGTGTTTATACAGGCCTCATGTACCGTACGTTTGAAGACTCAACAACCCGTCCTCGATTATAAAATAAAGCTCCCGTTTTGAGGAAAAAAAACGTACAATTTGATGACACCTCAAACAAGGTAATGCATGTTTTGTTTCCAATGATCGTGGCATCGGTCTAGTTATACACCGCCCAATGAAGATATGTTGATTTTCCTATTATGCAGAGGAAAGAAAATCGTGGTCTTTCATTAAAAAATACTTTTCCTTCGAGAGCTGATAACAAAGGCCCGATGTGCTGAAAGATGTGAGTGGCGCTCGTGGGACCCCCTCGGCAGCTGCCGGACAGCTTGTGTGCATGGAAAGCGTGAGAGTGAGCGTGAGAAAAGTGCGTGGTATAAAAGAGCAAAGGAGAAAGAAAACCGTGGAGTGGATGGTGTGAATGAGTGGTGTGCGAAACACAGCGGGACAGCCTGTGTGCAGAAGTGGTGTGAAATCAACGGGACGTGTACGGAGATGATTGTGGAAAGTCCCACATTGCAAAAGTGGACGTGGTGAAGCTGGACATGTCCATAAGTGGACGTGGGTGACCTCGTCTGTGAGTGACATCTGCGGGGATTTCTTTCATCTCTACTCCCTTTCAAGGCTTCTTCTTCTGTAATCTTTCATCTCCACTCCCTTTCAAAGCATGCCTCAGGTGTTCGATTGAAGCGGGGTTGTAGCAAAGTGGGTGAGCGTGAGTGGTTGTGTGAGAGGTTGTGGAGGTAGGAAGAGGGGAAATGGTACCCAACCATAACTGCTCGCAGTTATATAGCAGAGCGCCTCCACTTATTTTTACGATTTTTTGTATTATTAATATGAGGATAATGTTCCGAAATAAGTTCATGGAGTGGGTCCCAGTCTGGGACCCATGAAGTGAAACATGGGGTTCTGCTCCCCATCCGGATGTGCCCCCTAAGAAGGGAGTTAAAGCGGGATTTTGCAGAAACTATTGGTATTTTATTCAAAAATCTTCTTCTCAGAACCTGCCAGACAGAGCCAGACCAAACTCACCACGAGACATTGGGACCATGCCCTAACCTCATGTTATGCTCCTCATGGCCGGATTTTCTCTGGAAAGGGGGCCGCGAGCCCCTCTGCGAATCCCTCATTTTCACTAAAACATCTCCACAACTTCCTGAGCGATACGGACCAAATTTGGAGCAATGCATCAAGACAGAAGGTCTCATGGGGTTGTGCTCCCCATCTCGATCAGTGTGATTGGCAGGGTGATTCATCAATGTGTGTGTTGTCCCTCGGAAGGATGTTAAATGGGCGTCCCATCTGCCTGCATTCATTGGTGGATGTTACAGATCCCATGGTGTCCCTCACAAAGAGTAGGTGAGCTTCGCCGGCACCATGGCAAAATTCCAAATTCCTGCCCGAACAAGTCAAATGTCAGGCCTGGCTAGCCGGTGCGTGAAGACTCGGGCTAAGCTTTGTCTGGCCGACCCCACAAGAAAGGTGGGATTATGATGGTCGTTCGAGAAGAAGAAGAAGAAGGAGAATTTGATGTCTTCTAAAATCAAACTGACCATATTCCTATTGCCCATGTTTTCTTACTTTGGCCCTGTTATTTGGCATTATGGTGCTATCATGAGCATTGCCTTGTTCAAACTATATCATTTGGTGCTTCCCAGTGGGATTATGAATTTAGCAAAAAATAAAAGAGGTGAAATTATGGAGCAAGGAGAAAAAGACATAAAATGTCATAGCCCCCGTGGTTTTAGTAACTTTGCTGTATGGAGTTAAAGGGCTAGCTCATATTTATTTACAACTAAAATGGTTGCCAGTCTACCAGTCAGCCATCTTTGATCAGATCGCAAAATAAAGTTAGGTGCAAGTGTATGTCAGCATATCCTGTGCTTGTGCCAAGTTTGAACAAAATTGGTTTGTATATGTCCGAGATATGGCTGTGGATAAGCGGACGCATGGACGAATGAGACTTAATCCATAAGCCCCCATTTTGGACTAAGTCCAACGGGGGCTAATGTTAGATGGCATTAAACATATTGACATAATTTTTTGTAGGTTTTGTGTTTCCATCGAATAACTTATGGCATGGTGTTGGCTTAATGGTTAGGGTGGTGGGCTTGGGATCCAAGGATCCTGAGTTCAAATCCCACTCAGCTGTTGAATTAATACCAGGTGGGGTTTGACTGCCTGTCATCCTTCTGAGGTCGGCAAAAATGAGTACCAGTTTGCTGGTACCCTGTGTCAGACTGGCAACCTGTCAAGGATTTTGTCCAATAGCCCAGGAGACTGCTGAGGCAGCATCAACGCTCTGCACAGAGTATGGTCCCCAATGGATGGATGGATGAATCGACATGAGAACTTACTTCATAAGACTGCCCGTTGTATGCATACCCCTGCTCTCTTATACTTTTTCTGACCTGCTTACTGATCTCCCCTCTCCATCCCACCACTTTCTTTTCTGTCACTCATCCACTCATGCACATGATGTCTTTGTCTGCTTTTCCTCCTTTGATCCCCTGTGAGGCTGTGAACCTGATGCCCTCTGTCAATTTGCTCCTTCATGAGCCTAGATTTTCAAATGCTCCAAAAATAAATATAACTAGTAATAAAAAATTTATTTGCTTCAAATCCCATAGGCTACTTACTCGTATGTTATATCTCTGTTGTCTATTACCATCCCTGTAATTGATGTATGTTGATGTCTCCTAACGCCCTCACCCTACGCGCGATTTATGTACAAGCTTCTCGACAAGCCTTAGATCACTGCTTAGACATACAAAGGATGTACAAAGCTATGTTTCTCAAATGCAAATAGTGCTGTGATAAAATCCTTCACATAGCATTGGTGCAAAAAAACACAACAGCCTTCTTTTTTGCCTACTAATCACGGATGCAGCATGAAAATATCATTGAGCACACACACCAGCTGATCTGAACTAAACCCTGAACCACAGCTTATCCAGCCTGACCTGAACCAAATGAATTCTTTACAACATGGACTAAGTTCACTTCATTCTGATCCTGTTGTCTTGACTGAAAATTTCAGTCAAAACACTGGCATGAGCTCATGAGCAGTATACATTACGAGGTCGGAGAACAAACTTAAAGATCATGCTAATGGAGAATCAGTGTTTGTTTCAGGTTGGGAAATTATTTGAAGTGTGCGATTGAATTATACCTTGATTATGATCAGTAAGGTGTAAATGATGGCTTTTCCATTGCAATGCCAAAACGAAGCCTGGTGTTGGCTTAGTCGCTTAGTAGTTAGGGTGGCTGGCTTGGGATCCTTGAGTCCTGAGTTCGAACCCCGTTGGCTGCTGAATTAACACCAGGTGGGGTTTACTCAGCCTGTCATGCTCCCGAGGTCGGCAAAATGAGTACCTACCAGTGTACTGGTGGAGGGGCACAGCATCAGTGGCACAGCCGCACTCCAAGAAATAATAGCTACCCGGCAGCCAAGCTGCCATACGCAAGAACAGAATACCAAAACTCTTTTGGAAAACAGGTTTGTTATGAATTCTGATGATGATGTATCGAACTCTGTTACAGAGCATCGGTACTGCCGAAGCAGTTCCTTGGCAAGGGTTATACTGGGTGGTGTGCCTTTGCCTTCCCAACAGTCGTTTGGGCAGGAATTTGGAACTTGGAATCATGTCCAGTACTTTAGAACTACTGTCATGAGTTTTGGAGCTGAGGTTTCTATGGCTGAATGGCCTTCCTGACACCAACTGTTTTTCTTTCAGTCATCGTACCCTTAGCCTTTGGTTAAACTAAAATGCAAGGCAGTAGGTGAGAAAATAAATAAGCAATCAATCAAGCATTCAAGCAATCAACAAAACTTAAACAGTTGCAAGTAAAAAACTTTGTATGAGAATATAATTACCATGAACATTGAAATTCACAGAACAATGTTGAAAGAAAAATGGAGAGAAGAAGGAAGGAAGGAATGGGGGAGAGGAGAGAAGCAAGTGGGAACTTCTCTGCCACAATCAGTGTGCATGATGGCGACGGCATCGCTTCGGCAGCGGATATACGGAAGATCCTGTACTGTAATATAGTACATTAATCTATTACAAATGTGGAGTGTGGTGTCTGTTCATGAGTTTGTGCCAGATATGTTCTCGTGGATCAGGCATTATTGGGCGGAAGTACACTACCGGTCCGAAGTTTTAGAACACCCCCATTTTTTCAGTTTTCACTGAAATTTAAGCAGTTTAATGTTTCAATGTACTCTGAAATTAAAGCAGAGATCAAATAAACAATTGCAGATAAAAAAGAAATCATGGAATCGTTTTATTGAACAAAATATAATCTAAATTTTTGACTCATCAAAGTCGCCACCTTTTGCAGATATAACAGCTGAACATACTTGTGGCATTCCTTATACAATGGAAATCAAGTATTGTTCCGGAAGTTCTTCCCAACAGTTGCAGAAGTTCCCACAAATGTGTTGCACTTGTAAGTTGCTTTGCTTTCACCCTTCTGTCCAATTCATCCCAAACCAGCTCGATGGGGTTTAAGTCTGGAGACTGTGCTGGCCATTCCATGATTTGAAGCCTACCGTCTTGTTCTTTTCTTCTAAGGTAGTTCTGACATTGCCTGGAGGTATGTTTTGGGTCGTTATCTTGCTGTCGGATGAACCCCTGACCACCTACGCCTAGACCAGAGGGTAATGCATGGTGCTGCAAAATGCTGTGGTTGCCCTTTTGGTTCAGGGTACCAGTCACTCTGTGCAAGTCGCCGACTCTGGATCCAGCAAAAGAGCCCCAGATCATCACGCTTCCTCCTCCATGTTTGACAGTCGGTGTCACACACTGAGGAACCATCCTTTCACCTACTCGATGGTGTACAAAAACCCTGCGTGATGAACCAAAGATTTCAAATTTTGATTCATCGGTCCATAAGATCTTCTTACAGTTTTCAGTATTCCACTCACAGTGCTTCATGGCCCAGGCAAACCTCTTTTTCTTATTTTGCCATCTTAGCAACAGCTTTCTTACTGCCACTTGACCTGTCAAACCTGCAGCTCGAAGTCTTCTCTTCACAGTTGAAACTGAGACTTCCTTACTTCGACCAGTGTTAAGCTGTGCTTGAAGCTGCTGTCCTGTGAGCCACCTATCACGCAAGTTGTTGACTCTCAGAAACTTGTCTTCTGATTGTGTTGTGGCTTTGTGTCTGCCAGACCTCTTCCTGTCAGAGTGTCCTCCAGTTTCCAAGTGCCTTTTGATGGTGTCAGAAACTGTACTCACTGACACCTTGGCTTACTTTGCAATTTCTCTAAAGGAAAGACCTACACTTTTAAGGGTTACGAGACGACCCGTGAACTCGTTGGGTTCCCGTTGTGACAGCGGTTGATTACAAAAATCATTTCAAAACAACAACAACAAAAAAGATAGCTTCAGTGAATTATACCACTGAGGTTGTTTGCATTGATCAAATAATCCCGAAGAATACTTGACTGAATCGGGATTTGATTTTTTTATAATTTTTTTCGTTGCCCGATTTGAACGAAACTTGATATTACGCGTCAATGTGAAAAAAAAACGTAAAAAAGAAAGTCAAATAAATTATTGTGCATAATCTTCAAAACACAATTTAATTTATTAATGAACACGGATGTATTAGATCAAAATGGCGATGTTTATTTTATGCTTAAAAATAAATCGTTCTTTGTCTTTACTAAATATTTGAGATTTTAAAATAAATCATTTCAAGAAAAAAAAACATAGTTCCAGCGAACTATACCGCTGAGGTTGTTTGCATTGATCAAATTCTCCCGAAGAGTACTTAACTGAATTGGGAATTGATTTTTTAATAATGTTTTTTGTTGCCTGATTTGAATGAAACTTGATACTGCACATCGCAGGAGAATGTTGTGTAAGGTGGCCCTAAAATTTTTGCGCTATTGTGTACCGTTTTGGCTGTATTTCGGGAACATGCATACATACATACATAAAAACATGCATACATACATACATACATACATTCAAAATGAGAGTTTTAGTAATATATAGATAGAAGATAATGGTCTCTCTGTCTTCCTTTGTTAATTGTCTTTTTCTCGCCATTATGATAGCAATATACTACTTCCTGCAGTGCAATATTGTCCAAATAATGCTTCAGAGGGATAATAATGCTTTAGCAACACAGTCTGTTCCAACACTACTCTTATACAGACAGAGGGTTTAAAACTAATCAACAAAAGTTGGGACACCCGTAGGAATTGTTTGCATCAACTTTCAAGGCTTAATTTACTTCCATTGCTGCAGAACAGCTGCAGTTGCAAACCCATTACTTGTTCCCTGAAAAGGGCCTTTTTTAACAACTCTGAAATTTACATTATTTTTCAGTTTTTGGAAACCTAAGCTTTTTTTTTTAAACCTCTGGCAGTTTACCGCTGAGCTTTGTTCCATTTCAGGTTATTCACTGGACTTGAACTGCTTAAATTTCAGTAAAAACTGGAAAAATTTGGGTGTTCTAAAACTTTCGACTGGTAGTGTATGTGCTCTACTGAGTGCATTTCTCGTTTTTTTATGTAGTGCAGTGTTATTCGCACATTTCTAAGCAGATGGAAGATGACCCAGTGCAAATGACAGGATGAACAGGGCAGAGAGAGCATGTGCAAGAGCAGCAGAGCAGATATTTAGGACATGTTAGCTGATGCTGTCCGGTCCAGTAGCAGAGTCAGAGACTTGATGGGATGGTTACGCTTGATGCGCCGAATTGTCTATTTCTGTGTTGAAGTCATCTGTTAAACAGTTATCTGTTTGCTTAATGGTTCGGGTGGCAGGCTTTGGATCCAAGGGTCCTGAGTTTAAATCCTGCTCAGCTGTTGAATTAAGAGCAGGTGGGGTTAACTCGGCCTGTCATCCTTCCGAGGTCGGCAAAATGAGTGCCAGCATGCTGGTATACTGTGTCTGAGTGGCGACCCGTCCAGGATTGTGCCCAATAGCCAAGGAGACTGCTTAAGCAGCACCAACGCTCTGTACAGAGTATGGTCCCAATCTCCTCCTCCTCTCATCTGTTATATATTGCGAGCCATGGTGTCTGTCCGTGTGTATGTCTGTCTCCCGTTTACGGCGGTCGCTTCCTGCACTACGTTTAAAAACTCAACATTCACTTTTGAAATGATGGGAGAACAGGCATAAATAATGTTGATTCCAAGTTTTATTTGACAAGCAGGATATTTTGCCCTCTTTTTAGACAAATTGATCAACTGTCACCCAATGTTGCACCACAATTTCATGGTGGGCACTATAAGTAGCTTTGAGCTAATTGGCTCGGATTTAAACTAAGCGTGCAACACAATTGACCATTTTAAAGTCCACAAAATAATTTAAATGGATTCATTAACTGAAACTTTTCCGGGCACTGGGGACAGGTACTTTTGCTTGCTTTTCCCATCACTAGGCACAGGTACTCATCCTTGTAATCTATATTTCAAAGTAGCCAGATTTATCCGTCTGTTTCTCTCTTTCCACCCATTGGTTGGACAGCTGGCCTGACTCCATCCATAATTGAATCTCAGAAATATAATCATATGTCCACAACTTAGGTCGCCACTAATAAGGCCTAGGGCCTTAAGCTTCAGGCCTCTGGTGTACATTAGAAGACTCATTTCATATGCAGTCTGTGGCTGCAGGTTGCATCATTGCTGGCAGTGCGGCTTTTCCGCTGATGCACTGCCTCGTTTCTAGAAAGCTGGTACTCATTTTGCCGACCTCAGAAGGATGACAGAAGGCTGACCTCAGAAGGGTGTCAACCCACCTGATGTGATTTCATGGTATGACAGGCTCAAACCCAAGTCCCTAAGATCTTAAGCCAGCTAACTTAACTATTAAGCCAACACCAGGCTTTAACAACCATTAACAAATTGTATTTTTGAAGCATTTTTGTTGACTCCAGACTATTTTTGAAAGTGTACTTTTATAAGGAAATCTGTCTAAGGGGAGTAATTATAATGTTTGTATTTTTCAGAATGAGCAAGTTAATAATTTGATGAATATTAGCAAAGAGCCTGGCCTTACGGATGGGTTAATTTCCCACATTTTTATAATGTCTATTGGGCATTTTATCATGACTTGTAATACCGGCCTCCATCAGGTGGTGCTGTATAATACACATTTACATAGAGAGAATTGGGGTCCTACTTCCACCCTGAACCTCTGGGCTATGAATTTATTTTACCCTCTGAAGTCTAGAACCTTCCTTTACACCCCTGATTGCAACCAGCAGTTTTCAACCCATTCCTTGCAGTGGTTCAGGAGTGCATAGAAAACACACACACACACGCACACTAAAACATGAGACACAGCCAGTGACGTAACTTTTCAGAGCACTCTTTGTGCCAGTGATGCCATCTTGTGACATCAATTTTCTCTCCACAGTTAGCACAGCAATTAAGGATATATTTCCACCCTATCCCCATGGATTGCCAACCCACAGGGTTTCTCCATACTCTATCCTACATATGCTGAGCATCAGAATCAAATTATTGACTGCCCAGACTCAAAGTAGACACTCAAACCATTATGGTCACTCAGTTTGGGAGTGTCATGCCTGTGATTACTTTATTCTATTATACAGCCTGAAATTAAATATTTGGGGGGAGGGATGAAGGGTACAGTTGGACCAAGAATGGAGGAGGGAGCGGGATCAAAGTAACTATGAGGAGAAAACGAGGGGGGTGGGTGTGGGTGTGGAGGGGGGGGGTGATGGATAAAACCAACTGTAAGGATTCCAAGCTGTTTAAGTCTCAAATTTCTTTGAAACAATCAGGAATTCTAAACATCTTTATTGTACAGACTTGTTATTCTCGTCTGTAGAGTAAAAGGGTTAAAAGCATTTCACAGTTCACAAGAGGCCCACAAGTAGAGCAAGTTTGAATAGTTGCGTTTGCTGTTTAATAGTGCATATTTGCATGTAAAGATATATAGTGGAAAAAATTGCTAATGATCATATATTATACTTATTCGTTTTTTTACATGTGTGTTTACTTTTGAAACATTTTGTTTCAATTTTTTCATTTTTGAAAAAACCAATATCCTGGTGTTAGCGCAGTGGTTAGGGCAGCGGCTTGGGACCCAAAAAAGTCCTGAGTTCAAGCCCCGTTGGGCCACTGAATATATATACTGCATATGTGTGTGTGTATATGTATATATATATATATATATATATATATATATATATATATATATATATATATATGTGTGTGTATATATATGTATATATGTGTATATATGTGTATATATGTGTGTGTATATATATGTATATATGTGTATATATGTGTATATATGTGTGTATATATATATGTATATATGTGTATATATATATATATATGTGTGTATATATATGTATATATGTGTATATATGTGTGTATATATATGTATATATGTGTATATATATATATATATATATATATATATATATGTATATATGTATATATGTATATATATATATATCAAGTCGTATAACACCAGGGGGTTGACTCAGCCTGTCATCCTTCCGAGGTCGGCGAAGTGAGTACCAGTGTACTGGGCCAGTGTATACCCCAGTTAAAATAGGTGTGCCAGATCCCTGTGTCGTAAGAGGCGACCAGGGTTGCGTCAGGAAGGGCATCCGGTGTAAAACATGTGCCAAATCACTATGCGGATCATATGGATGATCTGCTGTGGCGACCCCTCACGGGAGCAGCTGAAAGAAGAAGAAGTTTACTTTTGAAACATCTCACCTCACTTAAGTTGTAATCGGAATATGTAGTACATTTTCAGGAAATTGGATGAAATCAACAGAATGTTGATCGAGTTTTGATTACTTCTGGGGGAAGCAAGGAGAAGGTGGTGTTTCAGATGTTGACCCTTCTCTAGAGAAAAAGAGGTGCCCTACTATTTTGCTCTGACAAAAGGATAATGCCTGAAATGTCAGCTCCTTGCTTCTGACAGAGGTTAGTATACTTCGGTCAACATTCTCTCGAATCCATCCGTTGTTTTACCTGTCCGCAAAGGAAATTGACACAAGCCTTCATGAGCAAAACTAATTCTTCATTTACAGGGTGTCCACAAGTTACCATAGCAAATTCAAAGTGTAATAAAAAAATAATGAAATGGGATACAACAATGTAAAACATTGGAAAGAACATTTTTCAAAGTTTTATTGTCATAATTTATCATCATCATCAGTACACTTCAATGTGAACACCCCTTATCAGGTGGAACATGTTGAGGTGATACTTGATCTCCTTCAAGGTTCAGTTCAGCATTCCCACATTTACACTCTCAATTTCATCCTTAATCCTCTTTCTCAGATCCACAATACTGGTACCCCTCATTCTGTACACAATGTCCTTCACATAACCCCATATATAACTGGAGAGTTCATGGAATACCTTACCCCACACAGTCTTGAGAAAAACAGGAGCAGTAATTTTGGTGGTGGGGTGGGGTCTGTGAGCAGTAATTTTGGTTGTTGGAGACGATGTAAAACACTATAATATTTTGTTCAAGTACTGCTAAACGAACAGGTTTTTGAAAGTGCGTTGTGTGCAATAGTCTGGCTTGAGTGCCTTCACCAACTGAACTTTGTATATGCACAGCCACAGTCACATGTACATGACACTTGATGTACCTTTGAGCAGGGCAGCTGCAGCTCTCTGGTGGCAGTTTGAATGGACGTATGGGGATTGCCCTCAAACGACTCATAAACTTGTTCAACATCCTCACCACTTGTGTTTGTGTGGCTTTCTCCCTGCCACTACTGGATCTACCAGTCTCCAAAAACCTTTTGTGTGACTTGAGAATCGTTTTTCTCAAGGGTGGCTGCTTTCCACAGGCCATCTTGAAGATTCTCTGTACTACTACTACTACTACTACTACTACTACTACTACTACTACTACTACTACTACTACTACTACTACTACTACTAATCTGAATTCCCAGCTAAGGTGCATAGCAACCCTATTGGGGGTTAAAGTTTTTGCATTTCATTCTTGTGGGGCAGTAATTTTTGGAATTTTGTTTGGCCATGGTGCTGGCGATTGCTCGCCTACTTGATGCGAAGTGCATCGTGGGATCTTTCTCATCCACAAACTAATGCCAGCAAACAGGATGCCTGCTTAACATTCATTTTTTGGAATGACACCCTGCCAGTGAAGCACCATGATGACAGTTTATAGCTGGGCGTAAATTCAAACACAGGTGAGACAGCTTAGAGGTGAGTGTTCATACATCACGGCCATCCTGCCAGCCCATTTGCTGAACCCATGTTGCTGATTTGCTTTTTATAAACCAGGCAACACACTGTGCTTTCTTTAGTGGGGACACTATTTGTAGTAAATGTGATGTCTTGTGTCACAGGAGACCCCTGGAAATGAAAGAAAAGTCACGAAAACTTTGAGGAATGTTTTTCACATGGAACGAACCACATTGTTGCATCTTCATCCCTTTTCATTTTTTCATTTATTACATTTTGAATTTGGAACAGTAATTGGTGGACACCCCTGCACTTTGAGGGAATTGGTTTTTAAAAGTGATAAATTTCGTATTCACATGCATTGACGTAACTGACTGAATAGGTTGCATGATTTAATTCAGATGGTGACCCGTGAACTCAGAAGAAAAGTGGGCTGTTCTGAGTTGGCAGTGAAAATTTCATGACGAGGCCAAAACCGATTGAGAAAGCCTGAAATTTCTAAATGTACAAGTTGTGAAAATATTCAACTTCCAATTCCATCACAAATAATCTCTGATTGGATGATCTCGAAGAGATGATATAAACATTACAAACAAACAGTTTAATTATCGACATTTGGGAGTTTCATGGCAGCAGGTAATAATAGGCATTGATTTAACCACTCTTCATTAGGCCGGTGTACCGAGAGGAGGGGAGGGATGGACTTGATTGTAATCCCGAGTGCATTCTTTCACAGCTCCAAGTCATTTATATTTTATGCAGTTTCTTTTTGCAATAACATCATATTGCTTCAGTGGCTCTTCTCATTAACAAAGTGCAGTTATATGGTCAATTCCAAGTTTTCTATACATAGAATGGGGCTGGCAGAATACCGAGATGTACATGTACTCGCGTCTGAGTTTTATAGCCTCGGTTTGAATCCTGACCCAGTTACAAACTTCCACCCTGGAATTACACATGCAGGATGATACTTGATTGATCTCTTTGACATACTCTCCAGAATCCCGTTCCTACAAGTGATGAAAAGTGTGGAGGCCAGTACACACCTCTGACGAACTCCAGTAACAACTGGAAATGTGTCAGAGATGGAACCACCACACCTCGCAGCACTCTCAGTTCCAGAATGTAGTTCAGAAATCTGATTGATCAGTTTTGGTGGCACCCCATGAAGACCGAGAATCCTCCAGAGGGCATTCCAAGACACGGAATCGAGCATTTTGCGGAGATAAACATAGGCTGCGAGCAGCCTCTGCTGTTACTCCCATCTGCATTAGTGAGTCCCCGAAGAGGAAGAATATGGTCAATCGTTGACCTCTTTCAAGTAAACCCGACTGCTCTGGGCACTAGTGCTCAAGCAAATGGTGTCAAACCCTCTCAAGAATTGGCATGAACCAGAGCAAACACCTTGCCTGGCACCGAGAGCAGCGTTACCCCTCAGTAATTGTTGCAGTCCTGGAAATCACCCTTCCCCTTCCATAGAGGGACGACAAGGCCCCTCTTCCAGTCAGTTGGGATAATGCCTGTGTTCCAGACAGAGCACAGAACTGCATGCATCAACATGAGTACAGCATTTCAACCAGCATGGAGAAGTTTCAACCAGGAGCTTTACTCCCTTTAAACTGGTTCACTGCAGTCTGTGTTGCCACAAACACAGCCGGTTCACAGTTGATTGGAGGGTTAGCAATAGGGATAGTTACACCCCTGATGTCCAACTCGACACCTGGAGGGTCAGCCTGGTCCAGCCTCTCAAAAGTAACCAGCCCGGCGGGCCTTCACTTCGTGCTCCTTTATCAAGAGCCCACCATCCTCCACTCTAACTGCAGTACACCAAGGGACAGAATTGGAGGAACACAATACACAAATTCCTTTGTAGCAGGATGAGAATCACTTGACCACAGGTGATGTTTTACCCCTTCACAGTTTCCTCACACATAGGCCTCCTTGTCCACCCTCAGTGGATGTCTTATTTTATGGCTCAACTCCCTGAACAGCTCAGCTCTGCAATTAAGCCTGGCCCTGTGACTCTGGCCAATGTTATCCAGTGTCTCTTGGGAGACAAAGTTCTTCTTCGCCTGATGGTAGGTTGCAAGACATCCACCAGCAACATCAAGGATGGTCGTCTTGAAGGTACTCCACAACTCTTCAGGGTTTCCCAAATCCCCACTCAGCCTGTTTGCAAACTCCTCAGCTACCCTTTTATAACCGAGCTTGCCAACATCCAGACTTGGCTAGGCTTGCACCATTCTTCTGGATTTAATCTACAATTTTGGAATTGCTACAATAAGCCTGTGGTCGCTATTGAGAAACTGAGCAATTTGGTAGACCCTGCAGTTCTGAATCATCCCCCAGCGCCCATCAATGAGCACATGGTCAATCTCCTTTGCCACACCACCAGCATGGAATGGCAAGTGCAGCAATGAGGCTGTGGATGCTGAAACCATGAACCATCACCTTAAGCCCACGGCTTCTTGGAAAGTAAAGGAACTTAGTACTATTCTGGTTCACAGTTCCAGACCCATGGGGACCAACACACATCTCATAACCATCCCTGTCAGTGCCAGTCAATGCATTGAAATCCCCAAAACGAGAAGAGTATCTCACCTGGGGCACCGATCAACCACAGACTCGAGCATGGAATGGAATATTTCCTTCATGGTGAGATCACTCACCTCAGTCAAAACATATTCAGGGACCAGGGAAATGACACTCAAGGAGTTACGAATCCTCAGTCTCATAATGCGCTCATTGACCAGGGTTACCTCAATTATCATGAGAGTCAGCTTATGGGATACAGCTACAGTAACTCCTTAGGTATGGTAACCATCAGAGTGACCAGACCAGTATTAGGTGTAACCACCCGCCATGATCTCACCACTACCCGGTGTCTAAACCTTAGAGAGTGCTGCAATACCGATGTCCAAACGCTGGAGCTCAGATGATAGCATGGATAGGTGATCATCCTCTCTTCAGAATTGGAAATTCCAGGCACCCACCCAAAGGGACTGCCTCAGGTTAACCCGATGAGACCACTGGCTGGTGGATGACACCTCAGCACCACCCCAACATGCACCACCGCAATTCAACTCAGGAAGGTTACCCCGTGCTTTTCCTCCTATCATCAAAGAATGGGGGTCCCGAAGGCTTTGTCCCAATCCCGTCATCGTGTGAGCTGCCCTGCTAGGGCCACTGCACAGATGGTACTCCCACAGAGTGACTTTTCAGCTTTCTTTGCGTTTTTGTGTGTTTTGCGGAATGAAGTGTTTTATGGTGGCCGGAGTGCAAATCCTGCCACCAACCACCTAGAAAAAGGTAGCTCAGCTGTAGGATGATGTCTGCAGACACAGTTGGGCACCAGATATGGTAGGCCGTTGACTCACAAGGAGCTCCTCCGTGCTTTGACAGGTTTTGTGTTTTATCCTGTTGGGTGTCCATATCCATACACCCTCTTCATCAGGAAACCTGGTGGGGGAGACAATTTAGTCACTGACAACCCGACCATGAAACAGGTTAGTACAGGTTTACATGGTACCTGTAGCAAGTTACAGATCTGATTTGGCCTTTCCTGACTTCACCCTAATATGGTTATGTGCCACTCTTGCATGAAGCAGCACAGATCGGAAGGCCTCCGGGCATAGGCCTGGGTGTGAGTACATTGCTTGTGGAGGTTATGTTTTCACCCCTCTCTGTCTGTTTGTCTGTGTACAGGATATCTCAAAAAGTTGTGTACGGATTTGGACAAACCTTGGTGGACACGTTTGGTGTGTGACCACAACGATTTGATTCAACTTTGGTGAAGATCCGAATCTGGATCTGGATATGAGAATTGTTTTATTTTTAAAGTGATTTTTCACGATGGAGAGATCGGGCTCAAAATCGATTATATAGCATGATATTTTTAAAAGTAATTGGGCCCAATATGTTCTCGTGGATCAGGCATTATGTGGCAGAGTTATGCGCTCAACTGAGTACCCTTCTTGTTGTTTTATTGTTATTGTTCTTCTTTTTATTATTTTAAAGACCAAATAAATGGTGTATTGTTGAAAAATTTCTTATCTATTATTAGCAACAACATGGATTTTTTTTTCCCATGAAATGTTTTCTTGTTAAAGAGGACCCTCTATTAATAATTACCTCCATCTCCAAAAGGATATATTTTCACTCCTGTTTCTTTGTCTTTGAGCAGGATATCTCAAAAAGTTATGGACGAATTTGGATGAAATTTCGTGGACAGGTTGGGTGTGTGACAAGAACAAATTGATTGAATTTTGCTGAATATCTGAATCCAGATACGAGAATTTTAGAAAATGTTTCTTCACCATTGAGACATTGGGCCTAAAACTATACATAGCATCATATCTCAAAAAGTTGTGGACTGATTGTGGCAAAACTTGGTGGATGAGTTGGGTAGGTGACGAGAACAAGCCAATTCGATTTTGGTTAGGCCCAAGTCACATTTGGCACGGCGGCCGTAGGGTCTACAAAATCTACGGCCACTAGCAATTATAGGGCGGCCGCAGTATTTCCACGGTCACACAATGTAGTGTCACATATGTTTTTATTTTTCGGGGAGCCGCACGGTGTATTTAGAAATTGTGGAGACCGAAAACGTGGGGGTGCCATACAGTCTTTGATTTGATGTCGCACGGTGACCTTAGGGCGTCCCTGCGGCGGCCATAGAATTTTCAAGGCAGACGCAAGGTAGCCTCAAGGTGCCCGCAAGGCGACCGCAGGGGGGCCCTAAGGCGAACGTGCGGCCAGACGGAGGGTAACTAGTGGGTATATATATACCAGTTCTTTTTTTACTGAAATAAAAATAGACCAGTTCGGAATATACCAGTATATATAACTGAATATACTATAACTATAATATATATAACTGAATATACTATAACTATAATATATATAACTGAATATACCAGTTCGGAGTACCGTAGTGCCCCCAGAATCCGAACGCCCCATTGTTTGAACAAATTGGAATCCGAACAATTTTTTCGAGAAAATTTTGCCCTAAAAACCGAACACATTTTCAAAAACCGAACAGAACGTGGCGTTCATATTTGTTCACGTGTCTCCCCCGGCTGTTCGAGCCGCATCTTCGCGCTTTGTTCATTCAGTTCGTCGGTGGAAGTACTCGTGAAAGCATCTCTCGTGTGTCGATCGCTACTTTACCTCGTGTTTTCACCTTGATTTGTGCTGTTTTTTTTTTTTTACTCATCTTGTGTTTTAATTAATAACAAAAAAGCAATCCGAACACGTGGTGTGACGGACTGTCGGGCAAGGATTTAATTTCACAGAAAAACCAGTTGTAATTTGGAATATCCATGATTACCTCAGCCAGATGCGTTTGATGAAAGTGATTGTGGTTCTGGAGGCATCATGTTTGATGAGCTGCCCTAGGGGGCAGCGCTCGCAGAGTGCGCGAGCGATCGGAACCTAGGACGGAGCTCGAGCCTGTGTGGACCTTTGGATGTGGTGATTGTACCAGTTTACATACAGTACACCGCCACCGAAGGTCATTTACTCATCTTATTTTACTTTAAACATGGGTAATTTCAGTTGAAAGTGTCTTGAAAGTGGGTTTTCTTGGGGTCCAGGAATTGATTAATTCACTTTCCATTATTTCTTATTGGGAAAATAGTTTTGGAATCCGAACTTTTTGCAATCCGAACAGCCTCCTGGAACGAATTAAATTCGGATTCTGGGGGCACCACTGTATAGGCAAACACCTATACTCCGATCTTGAGTGGTAGCGCACGGTGGACGCACGGTCAATGCAGACTGCCACGGAGGCATACGTAGGACGGCGGGCGTAGGGGAACCGTGCTTCGACTCTGTGTTGTGCCCGCAGGTAGTCACACAGACCGCAAGGCCACCGTCCGGCGACCGTGGAAATAGTGCGGCCGCCGTAATTTTTTGGGGGTTGGCAAAATTCATTTTTCATTGATAACAGCCTACGGCAGCCGCACGAATAACGCAAGCCCACCGTACGCCCTACGTAGGTCAACGTGGAACACATCTACGTCATGGCTACGGCATGACGAATTGCTACGGCCAACGTAGAAATGAAAAAAGTTATAACTCCGCGTTATAATTCCACGGCGACCCCTACAGCCTGTAAAAGATAGCCATACGACGTAGGGCCACCCTGAGGCCACCCCAGAAACTCTGTGGCCGCCGCACGTTTCTGTCAGTTCGAGGGGCGGGGGGGGGGGGGTACGGCCGCCGTATCCTAGCCGTAGAGCAAATGTGACTTAAGCCTTAAGGTGCAGATTCAGACCTCGACTATCAGTTGGATATAAAACATACATAAACTGTGCAACCTGACGGAGGTATGCACTGAACTGAATGCCATTCTAGTTATCTCTGTGATACTGGCTATCATAGTCATAAAACTATAGACATTCATAACAACCTCTGGAAAATCTCAGAAAATGATAAGTTTGCACTGTATTTCGATCAACTCTGCTTCAGGTGCCGAGCTATGATTGATGCATCAAATAAATGACAGAGCTTGATTTAATTTGGCTCATTGTTCATAATTATTAACAACTTCTGGTACGACCATCCAATTTTACCTGGGCAAAGTGAAGTAAAGAAACTGGGTTTTTTTTTCTGATGCATACTGATTGCAACTTTGTGTGGCTTACACACCACCTTGGACTGCTCCACCATTGCAGTGGTGAAGATTATGGTTTGATCATTTGGAACCTTCTGTGTTATGTCCGTAGACACAGGAATCACCACGAGTTTGTGAAGTAAATGAGTTTATTCTCCATCAGGCTAGCTATTTTAGTGCATGCGCATCACAACTCCACTCCTACCCCATAATCACGTCATCAACCCGGATACTAACGGATCATGCTATGCTAAAGCATACATAAGATACAGCAACTGCCCCCTTTTTATAACTTAAGCAATCTCTTAGTTTAATCATTTGGGTTCTCAGTACTCATTTGTCAAGAACCTAACAATAAAACATCACACTAACTCGATATGTTTCCCTTCTATCTAATGTCATGCAAAACTTCAAAATCTTTCAAATTCATGATTCAAAATCTTTCAAAATCATGATTGGGAAGTTTATAATTTCACTAGCTAGCAATAAGAACAGCTCAGTTGTACGATGTTATGCATGTTCAGAGTCCATAGGAGACACTTTATCATTTCACCGTTTGCTGACAAATGCACAGGTTTAGCACTGGTCAATAATTAATCTTTGAGTTTTCTTCCTTTCTCGCACCGGAAATCTCCTCGCCCCATCAACTGGATAAGGTGTTTGTTCAGATGGTGGAGAAAACGTGCTCATCAACACGCGGGCCAGTGGGCAGTGATTTATCAGCTGGTGATGAAAGCACCGGGTCATCAACAAGCTGATCAAAAGAAACAACTCGTCCCACAGGTGGTGGAACTTGAATAAGTATTGCTTGTCCCCCACTTCCAATAGAACGAGTTGGAGACTGGGATCCAAGAAGTGCTGGTGGTGAATGGTTCAGTGGGCCCGTCACACCATCAGGTTATAAATATGAAGGAGTGATCACAAACCATGGACGTAATTGCTCTTCGTGTCTCTTCCACATGATACCACTCACTTGCACATCATAGTTCCTCAGACCCAAATGACTGACCCAGGAACCCAGTGTGGACCTTTTCCAAAGTTCCGGGCAAACATGAGTTGACCTCGATTGAACTTTGGAGCAAGTTCAAGGTTATCTTGGAACACCGAAGTAGGTGTGGCTCTGGATGTCAATAAGAATCTGTCCAGCTTGGTTTGTAAAGCCTCTCCGGTATTTCCGATTTTGGACGTTTTTTTCTTTAACAAGCTCAAATGAGCTAAGATCCTCGTCCTCTTAATGATGACGTCATAAAAACAAATATGACGTCATTGTGATGTATCAGGTTTGCGATAAATTATCTGTGCTACTGCCCGGCTTGATTTCCACAAACAAAATTCAAACTCTGGAAGAATCTGGAATCCTCTGGAAGAAGTCTTTTCTTTCAAGCTTCTGGGTCTCACTATCTGCCATGACCTTTCCTGGGAAAGTCACATTTCCAACCTTGCCTCAAAAGCCAGTCGCCGACTGGGAATCCTCCGTCGTGCTAAGTCCTTCCTCGGCCCTCTTGAGCTCCTGACTACTTACAAAGCTTTTGTCCGTAGCCTGATGGAGTACTGCTCTCCCCTCTGGGCTGGTGCTCCTGCCTCCCACCTTTCTCGACTTCACGCTGTCGAAACCAGGGCTTTTAAGATCATTGGCATCTCCCGCAATGAAGCTGAGTCTTTGGGCCTCTCACTCAATCACCGCAGGTTGGTCGGTGGTCTTTCTGTCTTCTACCGACTCCTCTCCAGCCTTGCCCCCCCTGCTCTCTCTGCAATTTGTCCCAACCACATTTCCACAGGGCGCTCAAGGTCCGCCAACAACCCCCTTCTGGTAAAACTACCAAAATCACGAATCACTGCTCATCTTCACTCTTTCATTCCTCTTTTTTCCCGCCTTTGGAATAAACTTCCTCACTCTATTCTTTCCCATTCTTCCCTCCAGGCTTTCAAAACAGCTGTTCACCACCACCTCTTATCTTCCCCCATCCAAATCCTCGATCTTTTCTACCCCCGATAATCCACCCAAGCCCACTTCCTTCAATTCTCCTGCTTTCCTTCCTGAAAGTCCCTGTAATGTCCATCTTCTCCTCGCCATGTTCCCCGTCCCATCCCCATCCCTCTCCCTTCCACAGTTCACCTGTGTCTGTTCCCCAATGTTTTGTCCCTTCCACTCCCACCCCTCTTGTCTCATGCCTCCTTGCTGTGAGTTGTGTGTTAGCTCTCATACGAGCCTCGACCAAGGTATACAAAAAAAAAATAAAATAAAATAAAAATAAAAAATAAAAAAAATAAAAAAAAAACAGCTTGCCTAGTTTCGGAGATAATGGTATACGCCATTTCCATTAGCGGCGATATTATGACGTCCACTTTTTTTTCTAGGAAGAATTTCCAAAATCGGAGATGGTTACTGCCTGCGCGTGGGCTTTCTGCATATACATGGCAAGTTTCACGAATATCCGATGAAAACTCTGGGTTGTGAAACAAAAAATGTCAAAAAATAGGAATGACGTCATAAAAAAATTGATATGACGTCATAGTGATGTATCATATGTGCGGTAATTCATCTCTGCTAATGCCCTGTTCGATTCCTGGAAACAGAATTCAAAAAGCTTGCCTAGTTTCGGAGATAATTTTTTAGGCGATTTCCATTATCGGAGATATTTTGACGTCATAACTTTTTTTTTCTAGGAGGATTTTTCAAAATCGGAGGTGGTTACTGTCTGCGCAGGGTATTTTTGCATATATATGTCAAGTTTCAGGAAGTTTCGATGAAAACTGTCGGCTGTGAAACAAAAAAGTCCACAAGAAGAAGATGAAGAACAACAACGTGAGTAAGACTTCGAGATCCTCCACGAAGATCTAAAAATAGCGTTCTGCCAAACCATTTGTAGCAGGGTACCCTGGGGGCAGTCAGGGTATGTTTGGTGTCATTTGCGTGGGAAACTCCTGGAACTCGGCACTGGTAAGTTGGCTGCCGTTGTCGGTCACGAGATGCTCCGACAGGCCAAAAACACAGAAAACATGACGAAGGCTTTTAATAATGTTGGTGGCAGTAACGTTCATCAAATGGATTATGTCCATGTCCTTTGAATAAGCATCCACAAGTACAAAAAACATTTTTCCCATGAAAGGCCCGGCAAGGTCTAAATGAAGCCGTTTCCAGGGACCAGCAGGCCAAGACCATGTTTCTGGCTGGCCCCCAGGTCGATCTTTCACACATGACACACAATTTGACAGTATTTTCAAAGTCTTTGTCGATATTTGGCCACCACAGGTATCTCCTGGCCATTTGTTTCATTTTTACGATGCCTGAATGTTCAGCATGTAAATCGGTGAGTGAAATCTGCTGTAGGAATATGGGAATATCCACACAAGAATCCCATCATTTTCCGCAGAGAGTTCCAGTCTTTTGTTATGATGAGGACGAATCCCATCTTCGGAATTTTTATTCCACCAATATTTTGTGAAATGAAGTACATTGCTGAGAATTGGATCCTTCTTTGTTTCAGCTACGACGACATCAGCTTTCATGATCTCATCATTTTTCACCAAGAGTACTTCAACAGTCACTTATTCACTGCATGTAGGATGACTCTGAAAGGGTTTTCGCAAAATATAATCCACATAAACATTTTCCTTGCCCTTGATGAATTGTATGGTGTAGTCGGAAGCTGCCAACAGTAAAGACCACCTCTTGATCCTTGCTGATGCTAACTGTGACATGGGTTTGTGCTCGTTAAACAGAGTTACCAGAGATTTATGATCTGTCATTAATGTGAAGTGTCTCCCAAGAAGGTATTGTTGAAACATTGTCACAACAAATACGATTCCCAAAGACTCCTCTCAATCTGGGAGGAATATTTTTGGTGTGAATCAGAGTTCTTGATACATAGTCCACCAGCTCAAACACACCTTCTTGATTGGGCTGAAGTGAAATTGCCCCACACCCATGGAGGACGCATCCGTTTGAAGAACCAAACCAGCGTTTGGGTTGTAATGACATTGCATGTGGCGAGATCACCAAACAGCCTTAATTTTTTTTGAATGAATCACTTTTGGCTTTGCCCCATTTCCATTTCGCCTCTTTTTTTTTTTAGAAGTTTGTACAAAGGTGACATGATTTCGGCAAAATCCGGAACTGACGAAGGAAATTTGCGAGGCCAATAAATGACTGCAATTCACCCACCTTTACAGGAGTCGCTGCCTGTTGGATTGCTTCAAGCTTCTGTTTCCTTGGGAAAAACCCCACTGCTGAAATAACAAACCCATCCAGCATGTGGTGGAACTTGACACATTTTAAGGTAACTCCATTTTCCTCCAGCCTTTTCAAAACCCCATGAAGGTTTTTCAGATGTCATCACTACCCTCCATCACTAGAATATCATCTATGTAAACACAGCACCCAGGAAGATCTTTTAGTAAATTTTCCATGGTACGTTGGAATACTGGGATGGCTGTATTCACACCAAAGAAGAGCCTGTATTTACCGTAGTGTGCTTCCTGCTCTTTGGAGCCAACTCCAACTGGTGTTAAGCTTGAGATAAATCAAGCTCTGTATACTTCTTTCCACTTGATAGTTTGTTCAACAGTTCCGCCAGAGTAGGTAGTGGGTATCGCTCCAACTGGGAATTTTTGTTTATAGTACCAGAATAGTCACCACAAATCCGTAACTGGCCATCATGTTTTATGACCGGCAATGTGGGGGATGCCCACTCTGAGTGCTGGACTTTCTCAATGACACCATTCTTTTCAAGCTTGTCCAACGCCTGGTCAAACTTTTTCACGGATGGCAAAAGGAGCGGTTCTCGCCTTCATGAATGCAGGATTGTCGTCCTGAACCTTCAGAGTAACCTGTACCTCTTTCAGTTTTCTCAGGGTGTTACTATTGAACAATTGGGGTATTGCCTGATGATGTAATTAATGTCAATAGAAACAACAACATTGAAAACATTTTTGCCCAGGGTAAGGAAAATTTAGACATGATATCCCTCCCCAGTAGTGAGGGCCCTGTTCCATCAACTACACGTACTGTAACAAAACCATGTTTCTCTCCCATTTTGATACACATTTCTTTCTCACCTAAGCATTTGATGGCATCACCTGTATAACTTTTCAATAATATCGTAGCTGGTTTCAAAGTATTGATGTCGCCAGGTAATGGGCGAAAATCACGACTGTGAAGTGGAGTTACTGAACTCCCCGTATCAATTTCCAATGGGATCTCCTCCTATGGAGACTTTTAGCTGATCCTGAGGACTTGTGTCCTTTGAAACCGATGTTGAGTTAATATGCATCAAATTAACCGTATTCAGTTCGTGCTCTGACTCATCACTGGAGGTGGTAACGTGATTGGTTTGTTTCAAAAAACGTTTCATGTTTTGTTTCTTTAAACACACTTTAGCCAAGTGGCCTTCACGCCGGCAGCAACCACAAGTGGTATGAGCATGTTTGCATATATCAGCCAGATGTTTTCTAGACCCACATCTGCAGCAATGTTTTCCTTTTGAAAACGGCACAATTGCTTTGTCCGACCGTTCCTTGTAACCGAGAACACGTGCATCGTTTTTCTTTTTCGTGTTCGCAGTAAAACTCCACAGAGCCAGACACTCCTGGCTGTAGACAGTGAAATTGTTTTACTTCCTTTTCAACTGTTTCATCCGTCATAGCAACGGCCAAAGCTTGTTCGATTATTTCCTGGTGGGCTGATTGCATACACCCCCAACAAACTGGTCCTTTAATGCCCCTGGATGGTGGTTCCCCAAATTTCAAGTGATGGCTAAACGTTTTAGCTTGTTTGCATAGTCCGTGACATTCTGGTCTGCACTCTGGGTAGTCCATTGAAAACGATATGTTTCTGCCACTTCTAATACTCGTGGTTTGAAATGATTTCACAGAATTTCACACAACTGCTTGTATGTTTTAACAGAGGGTATTTCTGGGAGACATGAGTCTTTCAAGGTAGAATAAGTGCTCTTACTGATCAGTGAAATCATTGTTGCCACTTTCTTCCTGTCAGCCACTTGATGGACGGCAGCCATGGCCTCCACCTCAGCTTGCCCAACATTGTTTGCAAGAAAATAGGCCTCCAACCATTGTTGGTATGCCTCAAAATCGTTGCTATCGAATGTCTCCAAAGCACCGATCGCCGTTGTGTTGTAAGAATGGTTATCCTCGTCGCCACTTGTTATGGCTGTAGACACAGGAATCACCACGAGTACGTGATGTAAACAAGTTTATTCTCCATCAGGCCAGCTCTTCTAGCGCATCGCAACTTTGCCCCCACCCCATAATCATTTAATCAACGCAGATACCAATGCATCATGCTATGCTAAAGCATACATCAGACACAGTATTCTGTGATCTTACTTTGGTGCTGTTAGCAGTTATATTTTTACCTTTGGTAGTATGCAGTACATCGATGGCTCAGCTTGAGCACTCAGTGGACACCAGTTACCAACAGCTGTGATTCCTGAGGCAGTTTGACTTTGCTTGGCATTGAGTAATCTGTATTTAACAGAACTAGGAAGTACCTCCAGGAGCCATATTATGATGCCAATAAAATATCTTGCACATTGCCATGTGTACAGCATGTGTACATGGAAATTGTGGTTGCACCCCTTGTAAATTTTCTCTTTGGACTCTCCCTCCCCTCATATAAAATGACAATGCCGGGGTTCAAGCCGCCAACCTCTCACACTGTTCAGAGTGGACACTAATCATTTACGCCACCTTGTCTGGTGAAATATTGCAAATGCTTATGACTTTTATCTTCTGGGTTTCTGTTGTTGTTCTTTCATATGCAGCACAAGGCTGTGGGGTAGCATCATTGGCTGAGGGCACAGCTGTGCCGCTTTTGCAATGCTCTCTGCTGGTTAGGGCAGGAATTTGTAATTTATTCAGGTTGCTGGCGATAGCTCACCTCCTGTTTGCACAGGACACTTCTGTCTGTAATCTTTAGCATTCACCAACGAATGCTGGCAGATGGAACACCAAGTTTAATGTCCATCCGAGGGATGGAAGACTCATTGATGAATCGCCTGCCTTTGAAACACCAGAATGACAGTTTATAGCTGGGTTGGGATTCAAACCCAGGCTTAATGGCTCAGATGCAAGCGTGTGTACCTATCGGGCCTCGGCCCTTGGCCCTAGGTCATCCTGTGAGCCTGGGTTTCTCTTTATATACTGTTTATTTGCTCTTTGTATTCATAGACGCAGTACTTGCTATTTACCATTGCCATTGTGTTTCGTATTGTTTTTATTGTCCATCCTTTTGTTCTCACTGTATTCCCCAGTCTGGGTAACAGCAGTTTGATTATTCAGAGTAAAATAATTGAAGGCAAATACACAGGGATGTAGAAAATAAAGAAAATGGAGGTGTGAGGAACTGTGTGATTGTTGGGAAGCAAAATACCTTTATCAAGTGTGTAACATGTCGTTGACTCTTTGCAAGGTGTTTTGCTGCCCGGCACGCAACTGTTGAGACAAGTTTATTATTTATTAAGCCTTCCCCTATAGGATAGGAGGAGGCTTATGCTAATTGTAGGATTTGTTTCTACAATTAGTGCCCCCAATTTTAATGGTACCTTCTGGAAAGTTTATTCGATCTCTGAAAGTACGAAACCACCATTTATGTTTTTTTATTCCTTTTTAGGTCATCTCTACCGAGATGACCTAATAAAGCCGGACCAAATGTCCGCCCGTCCGTACGTCCGTCCATCCGTACGTCTGTCCATACGTCCATCAACAATTTTTCTTTCCAATCTTGATGAAACTTAGTATGTGGGTAGAGGTCGATGAGTGTTGCACAAAGATATAACTTTTGTCCGGGTTCAAGGTCAGGGACGAGGTCACGAGGTCACGTAAGTTATAAAAATCGCCATTTTCAAAACCTATCTAGTCTGCCATTCTACAAGATATTCGGCAACTGTTTATTGATTATGATAGTAAAAAATATTATCTTGTATCTAACTGGACAGATTTTTGAATTTCCTTCCCCTTTGATCGTCACGTGATCTGGAAGATGGCCAAAAACGCCGATGTGATTCACAAAGAAGGAAGGAAGGAGAAATGAAATATAAATATAAAACACATTTTTAGCCTTTTATATTTATACATTTTCCGCCGAAGGTGCAAAAGTTTCAAAACCCGAAATGTAAACGTCGGCATTTATTTTCAAAATATAATTTCGTGCGCGCGCGCCAAAATGCCGAGTCATCTTTTACCAAACTGCGCAGTTCGAGCTGCGCAGTAGAACTGCGCAGTAGTCTTCAGTCATAACTGAACATTGAGAACTTGTGGTATTATAGAGATGACTGTCACCCCCACATGGGGGTAATTTTTTTTTCTGCCAGTGCTGTATCTCGGAGCCGGCTGGGACTTTCGGAATTAACTTTTGCATCAATAATGGAAATAGAAAGTTGACATATTTTTTTGACCTTGACCTAAATTTTAATATCCTGACCCAATTAGAGACATTTTATCATTTTCCACCATAACTTGACTAAGGTTTATCTGATCAGAACGAAATTACCCTCTATAGATAGCCGAGAGAAAGATGCATTTAAGCCTAATTTACATCATACTCCTCTGGGTTAAAGGTCAAGGTCAAATGGTGGGCTGAAAAAAAATGTTTTTTTTTGTCATCACTCAGTTTTTCCAATGCAGAATCTCAAAGACCGATTGGCCTTCCAATATGTTCTTGCATCATAATAATGTACCTGCACTGAAGTTGTGCATCTCATATTTGATGTGTCCTTGACCTACTTTTTTCGGATTGTGATGTCATGAACAAAAAACACCTTTTTGATCATAACTGGAATAATTTTCCTCATATTCATGATGTCGAGTTTTATGGAAAAATTGTAGATGGGACACATTTTCTTAATTTGCACTCTATCCCGAAATGTTTTATATTATAGTCAGGGTTTCACAGAATTTTTTTCATTTGGTTCTCCAATGAGTACCAGCAGAAATGGTTTGGTACTCATGAAAAGAAAGAAAAAAAAGTCAGCTTCGAGCATGCTCGTCCGCTTTCTCAAGCGCCTCTCAGCTCAGTATGCATCTTACTCTTCTATAAGCGTTTTCTCAGAAAGTCCACTCCAGACGAGACACTCGCAAGGCGCTCTTTTTAATTTTTTTATTTCGTTCCGGATGCTCCTGAACCTCCTCTTCTTCCTCATTGCTCGCATGTTCTCCTTCGATCTATTCTTTTTTTTATCTTATAAGTTATAAACCTACAATATAACTTGTAAATTATAATGTTATCATTTATAAACTTATTTTTGAAATCGCAGTATATCAATTATCAGAATTATCATCGAACAATCTTACCTACACTAGCTGAGAAAACCTTCAACCAAAAGCTTCTGTTGTGCTGGTACGCTTTTGAGCTGTCGGAGCATCTTCGAAGTACACATTTAGTGTTTTTTTACAGTGCATGAGTACCTGAGTACCAGTTATGTCATATGATGGTCCAAAAATAATATAATCATCATTGAAGAGTGGACGCCGGGGGAGACTTGTGATCGCTTGGCGATGGCTTTGTGATCACGGATATGGAGTTGTACTTGAAAATAATTTCCCCTCATATATATATATATATATATATATATATATATATATATATATATATATATATATATATATATATATATATATTGTGCAACGAAGCATGAGCTGCAACACATGGTAATATGAGTGAAATGTTGCAGGTGCTTTATTTCTGCCAAGCACTTGAGTTACCAAAAGAGAATCATTAATTTAAAACTGTATGACCCAAGTTGGTTTAAAGTTAATGTGGTTTCTTTCCTCTGTTAATTTGCAGATCACTAGTTGGTTGTTTCAGGAGGATGTTGGTTCTTTTGGAGGAACTTTTCATTTCCTTAGGGGATTGTAGAGTGGGTAGACTACAGTACGAAAACCAAAGGAGCTTGATAGTGAGACATGAGACATCACACTGTGGAAAAAATGAACTCAATTTCCACTCAGGTTCAGCATAAAAAGGAAAATGTTTCATTACGTACGTGCACATATACGGGAGAGAAAAAATTCCATCAATGAAACTTTCTTTCAAAAAACCACGCTAGTGCAAGCCCTATATATGAAACAGGGATGAGTGGGGGGAAATGATTGAACAAGCAGGATAAAAGAGAAATAGCTTGTCATCTGCGAAAGAATAACTATGGGAATAGTTCAAAATCAACATAACTGCTTTCTGCTACTGGGAAAGGAGTGAAACGGTCTAAACAATGTCGGCAAGGCCCAAGTACAGCCAATCAGAAAAGAGCACAACAGCCCCTTCAAGGTTCCACAGGATTTGGAGGTACAGATGGTTACACACATCAAAGGAGTGAATCAATTCTTCGGCACATTCTCAACGTTGATAAAGAGCAACATTACATTGACTGGCACTGCTCACAGAACTTCCACAGCTTTTACAATGCGTCTACACAAAAAGCCATGCATTATATTCATTAAATTTGTGAACTAAATAAGAAATATCTAAAATTATGTTTAATAATGTACTAATTGATATACTTAAGTCTTCCTGGAACTTTTGCAACATTTCCAGGTTGTTACGTAGTTTTAATCAAAAATGACAAATCAATATCACAAATCAATATCAACTGAAGGCAGAGGTATGTTTTACAGAAAGCAAATGCAACAGGATACATGGTTAAGCATGTTTACAAGGGAATCCTCTCAACTGTAGCATTTTACTGAAGTTCAAATAATATTTTATGAGTGAGGAGCAATGTCTTTATTCGTTCACACCAATTAGGAATGCTTAAAGAGGAAATCTTCAACAACACCGATAAAGAAATGTGGTTTCTGTCAAATGTAACAATGTTATTTGAGGACTTTTTAAAGAGTAATTATAACTTTGACCTTTCTACATTCATTTCAACTCCCAGCTGTCTCGTACATCTGCTCACAATTTTATTTTTTTGCTCAACTATTCAAAGTTTATTTATTGTTCATGCAAAGATTGCCTCCAAAATTATTTTCCCTTTTTGTATCAGAGTATTTAAGTTGTACACGAGGTAGACTTATACACTAGTGCATTTATGAAGCCCCCCCCCCCCTGTCATCAAATTTATATTTCAAGAAATTATTTTTACAGCTACCTGTTAACTATATATCAGGTTTAAATTGAGTTATTTTTCTCCTGAAATTGAACTCTTTGCTTTGCAATTAATGGAAATTTAGTAACTTTCATATTGCAATTTCTTGAAAAATATATTCAAGCTTTGTGTTGTGATATCTTTTAACATGCCATTAAACAATCATTGTTGCCTGTCTTGTGTCATTTCAAAGAGCACCTGGTTAAAAAAGCAACTACCATATTTTTAGCATATGAGTCATTGTGGAGTACAAGTCAAATTGGGTAATTCCCCCATTTATCTTTCCTTCATTCAGAGAAGAGTTGATTTTGAGGATAACATGAAGCAAGATCAAATACAGGAGTTATCAAAACTGTCATTCGAAGCAATAGATGTGCTAATTCCTCCCTGACACTCACAATACATCGATACCGACATAACTTCCAGGGTCTTGAATATTAATGAGCTGTTTTGTGCATATAGCCCCCATTGGACTTTGTCCAAAACAGGGAGGGGGGGGTGTCTTGTCCATCCATCCACAGCCACATCTCAGACATCTATGAAACAATTTTAGTTCAAACTTGGCAGAAATACAATACATGATGGTATACATAAGCACATCATTTTGTTTCGCAATTCAATCAAAGATGGCCGGCTGGCGGCCATTTTAGTTGGAAAAAACCTGATGTTGAACACGTCCTCAACCATTTCTCGGAAATGCATTTAATGATATTGTTCAAACTTGGCACAGAGATAAAGAATGATGGCTTACATAAGCACGCCATTTTATTTTTGAGATCACAACCAAGATGGCTGACTGGTGGCCATTTTGTTCCGTGTCCCCAACTATTTCTTGAACATGAATGGTCCGATTTTGTTCAACCTTGGCACAATCACAGTACATGATGGCATCCATGCAAATCTCACTTTATTTTGCGATCTCGTCCAAAATGGCCGACTGGTAGATTGGCAGCCATTTTTGTTGTAAAATAAACCAGGATTGAACATGTCTTCAACCATTTCTTGGACATGCATTTATCGATCTTGTTCAAACTTGGCATACGGATAACGAATGATGGCTTACATACACACACCTTTTCTTCTTTTTTTTGAGAACAGATCCAAGATGGCCCACTCACGGCCATTTCGTTACTTATGCAATCTTGCTCAATCGTACGCAATCATCCACGTCACATGACCACTCACGTCAGTTGCATATACACATCAGTCTTGTAAATATGGGCTAGCCCTTTAACTCCTTCCACCAAAAAAAATAATACCACGGGGGCTATGACATTTTATGTCTTTTTCTCCTTGTTTGAATTACTTTGTGGGGTGACTTTTCAGATAAATTAGGAATGTAATCGTTTTTCAACATGGTTGTTATCATAAAGAGGTACAGTTTTTAAAACAAGCTACATAAACATTGCTACAGATGTACAGCTACAGATGTATGGATCTGAGATGTTGACTCTGAGAAAAGAATAGACCAAACGACTGCAAGTGTTTGAAATGAAATGTTTGCAGTTTATACTGGGGTCACAAAAGTTCATCAAATCTGAAATGAGGAAGTTCGGTGTGTAGATCACAATAACGAATGTTGTCAAGTCCAAACGACTCAAAATGGTTTGGACATGTGGTCAGAAGCCAACACATATCTACAAGAGGCATACAGGACCGACCTCAACAATCCGAGGTGTCGTGGATGACCAGCAAAGAGATGGTGGGACAACATTTGCGAGGATGTGGGGATGGCCGAAAGGATGGTGGGTGACATAGACCGTGTGGAAGAAATGGGTTGGAATGCCGATTACGTGGAGCGACCACAGCCCTATGCAGTTAAGTCAAGTAAGTCAAGACAGAATCATTATCAGCACTGGCTCATAGAAGATTACATTTTGCCAGTCCCGAACACATTTCTCGCAGACACCGTATTTTCCTCAGCGAAATTGCCTTCCAACTTGAAAGGTACCGTGTACGACTTGTGTGAATTTACAGGAGACATTTTGAGATGACGTAGTAAAGATGGAAACATATGATTGGGGTTGAAAGGGATGGATCAAATGTGATTGCTGCGTGCATGCTCGTTAGTGATCGGATAATTTTGCATGCGTCAGTAAGTGGATTAACGTTTAATTTCTCATCCAATCGGCAAATATTGCAGCGAATGATTTATGTGGTGTTTTAAACAATTATACAATTAATATCAGAAAAATATCACATTTTGCAATTTTTTTCATTTATGCAATTCGATATAATAAATCATAGATAAGTCGATTCTGAGTACAAGTCAAGGCCTGGACTTCCGGGAAAGAAAGTATCAACTTGTATGCCGAAAAATACAGTAAATGTGACTAACATCCACAAAAAGCTACGTGTATAGAAATTAACTTCATTTGTCTCCAATTGCAAGTCTTATTGCATTTTAAAGCACAGTTCTTCATGCTCCGGTTACAAAGATGTTCCTGATGCAGTAATACATACTTATTACTTAATCATCTCTTTTAACACTGCCCTAAGGCTCATCAGGGAGATTGTGCATCCATTTCATGCAGCACAAGGACATTAGGAATCATTTTTGTATTTCCACATGAATTTTGAGGACATGAGTGGACAATTGACATGTACATGTAGTTTAAAAGATTTCAAACTGAAACCTGAGAATTATGAGTCAAGATGTGAAAACTAAACAGGCCAACCCAAGAATCTCTTCGTGCAAGCAAAAATGGCCACATGCTTTGATTTTTAAACACCTGTATAATCTCCAACTCACACAGCTGCCAGCAAGGCAAAGTTTTTCTTTGCTGTTATGGGAAGACAGCAATTTCTGTCTGAAATGAATGTGAAAATTGGATACAGTGCAAGTCTACAAATTATTACAGACACCATTTACTCCTACACTGGTAGAATTGGTTTTACGAATGGTTAACCCCCATTGACATAAATACAAGCTTGTACAGTTGTGCATGGTTTGTCATTGACCAAATCAGATAATCCAGCTCTTACTGTATAGGTTTTTGGACCACTCGTTAACCAAGGCAAGGCCACTTCTAGTTGTTCAAAAGACAGTGGGCAGACTTGGTGACCACAAACACACCATCCTAGGATGTCCGAGGCATGATCGATCGGATAAAAGTCTGGAGATCACGCACACAACTCCATCTGAGTGATGTTATAGGACTGAAGTCTTCTTCTTCTTTCGTATGGCAGCTTAGCTGCTGGGGTAGCTATCATTTCTTGGAAGCGCAACTGTGTCGCTGATGCAGTGCCCCTCTACCAGTACACACTGGTACTCATTTGCTGACCTCGGAATGATGGCAGGCTGAGTCAACCCCGTGGTGTATTAATTCAGCAGCCAAAGGGGCTTGAACTCAGGACGCTAGGATCCCAAGCGCCACCCTAACCGCGAAGCCAACACCAGGCTCAGGACTGAAGTACAATGTTGACAATATGTGAACAGGTTGGATGGATGTTGTCAAACATAGATATGAAGTTAGGACTTTTCTATTGGGCCAGGAGAATGACAGGAGTGAACATAACCTCTGTCCACTTTCGGTGCTGGAGGTAAATAAGTCATCCTTGCATCTGCCACCAGTTATAGTACCCCTTTCAATGATCAAGTACCCTTGAATGCCAACTCATCCTATGTGGCTGCCATATCAAACAGATCATACTTCCTAAAGATAATTTAGACTTGTCTTTTAAAATAACATGGCACAAATAGTTCACTCTCCATGCCTCCAGTTTTGATGATGTTATCCGTTGCATGCACTGTTGCAATGGCACTGTGTTGGAGCGGTGTGAGGAAGTGGTATTCTGAACTCATACCACTGCCATGAAGTCCATTCAAAACTGTTTGCGTTGTTATTCAATGTTTGATTGCTCTTTGCAGGTAATTCTGGGCAGATTATGCTGTTGCAAAGCAGTTACTTTTGGCAAGGGTAATAAGATAACGATCTTCATGAGGTGTTGCAATCCTTGGATAACCCGAACAAGGTTTATGCGTGAACTGTCCAGTTTGATGGTACCTTCTAAGTGCCTTAGAAATAACATTGTGGAGAGCATTATACAGAGAAGCAAGGGAGTCTGAGCCATCTCCCCCCACACAATCCCAATGGCATGAGCCAATTCATTTGGTTAGAAATGACACCTGGATATTCCCAAACTGATGCAGACAATGTGGATACAAATTTATAGAAAGTATTGATGTCGATAATGAAAAGAGATTCTGTGGGACACTCGATTTGTCCACAAATTTCTAGGATTGCTTCGTTCAGGAAAGAATAATTGTATTATGTCCAATTTCTTCATTAGGACCATTTCCTTAACAGCCATTGTTTGCCTACATATGACGAATACATTTCTGAACTGTGAATCCATTGTTTTTGTCAGAGTTAAAAAGTTAATGTTTCATTTTTATGTTGAGTGTATATTGTGGTCGTTTTGATGAAAACCTCACTCGAGTAGTTACTGTCACTCTGAAGCCAAGACTTCAAAGATGCTCGATGTAATAGTTTCTCACAAGCCAATACAGAGCAGTTGTGGCTGGCTTATGATCCAGCAGGGGTTACATCTGTTATCGTTATAAAACAAGATACAATGAATTTAATCCTTCAGGGATCCCAAATCAACCTGATCATTTGCACGGCAAAATGCCGGCAACATGAGGCAAGCTGTTGCTAAATACACGGCCGCAGTTTATACACTGTAAAATATGGTAGGTTATTGCAGAAGACAGGGTATAAACACAAACCTGAGACAAAACCATAAGACAACAACCTGTCTTCCCCCTAGGTACCACTACATACAGAAGCATACAAACAGGAACCGAGCAGCACAGATGGAAAGCACGTAACTGATGCAGAACATCTAGGGCATGAAGCTGGAGCAGGACACAGAACAGGACACACAGTGCTGTCTCGTCTCGACTAAGGCAAGAGCAGGAGCCAGACATTGGGCCTGGGAGTGCCAGCGGATCGGAGGGTCAGAGTGATTGAGCACCAGAGAGTAAAGCTGCTTCAGAGCTCAAAGAGCTGGAGGCAGAGAGTCCTTTCGGAAAGCTTCCTGTCAGGGCCATGGTTTTTCATCTAACCATAACCCTAACCTACCACTAACAATTCACTAGTCACAAGGGTCTCCACCCCTTGGGGTTCCACCAATTACTGCACTTAGGGCCTCATGTCTCACCGTAGGGCCTCCACGATTTTCTGCCCCCATAGGACATTCACAAATGTCACCCTCAGCATCGAACAAATTCCCACCTACCACACGCTTGATGGACAGCTGTGATGGAGGATTTATCTCCCTCTGTTGGTGGGAGGTGTAGTAGGGGATGACATAATGTGTCATCCCCACCCTGTCTGGCCCCACCTGGATTTAGAGAGGAGAATAAAAGTTGAGATGTCTTAACCAAGCTATCTCTAAATCATGCAATGCCCTTTCTCTCGTGGGCATCACTTAAGACTCCTTACCCTAAACACACTTGATATACAGAGGAAGCTTTGCAGCACCACAACACACACAGTGTCTACCACCTTGATCTAACTATTCCACCTTCTCCATATACTTCACATTATTATGTGTACAAAAATGACTGAATTTCTTATCCCTTCTCTTCCCCTACTCCCACAACCAACCCAATCCATCTTTCTCCTCTCTCCTCCACACCGTTCCAACTCTTTCCCTCATTATGATTTTTTTCCTCCTGAGTTGCCAAAATATTGCAAATATTTATAGCATTTATTTGTACTTTCTCGTTACAATGTTTTTTTTTAATTTTCTTTGGAGACGGGCATAAAATGTACCACTTTGTGACGATTTCAAGTCAAACAAAGTTGAATCAATGCAAGTAGATTGCTTTTCTCTTCAGTTGGGCTTGGGGACAATTCCAAAGGATTCAAGCATACAAAACCTTTCATGGGGTAGTTTGAGTGCATACGTGTATGCCAATGCCAATGGCAATGCACAACTCCAGAGTGCCTTGAATCGGTAATGTCAGTTGAATTTGTTTGTGCTCATTTATAATGCATGGGTCATATTTGTTAGGCTTCGGACAAACATTACGAGATTAGTGCAAACCATTTTGCCAATTTCTTCATTCCCACCATATTTATGTCGCTAAAAGTCTTGGCTCAGTTGGAGTTGAAAATTGTTTATTCTATTGGCTGGTACAGCATGGTGAACGCAATTGAACCTTTTTGTAAGGTCAGCAAAGATGCCGTTCTTGGTGCTAAAATTCGTTCCTTCGTTGGAAATCGATGTTAAAAAAGATTTTGGAAATTGGCACCGATTACCCTTTCATTTTGGAACTGGATACTTTGTTTTTTTTTCATACAGAAACCAAGAGATTTTGTAATCATTTCCATTAGCTGTTTAATCATCCCTTGGCATGGATTTCATGAGGTGTGTCTAACGATATAACTTAAAAAAAATTCAAGCAGAGTATGCAGGAAATTAACATTTGAGGGGAAATCATGTACTCTCTTTGTAGATAGTGTGAAATAATCCAAATGATTGTGGAGCTTTTGTACATATTTCTCTTCCATATGTGACCCCCTTTAGTGTGCTGATAATAATGATTGCAATTTACTTCAAATTATAACATGCTCTTGTGCATGCATTATAGTTTGAATTAAAAATTTAATTGTACATTAATCCACAAATTTCATTACTTTTCATGGGCATTTTCCCAATGATCTTTGAATTAATGAAGCTCTCCTGTCTATTTCAATCAGGAATTGTGTTTCAGTGTTTGGCCGGATTCAAAGCATTTCCCCTAGTTTGAACAGCAGGCTTTCCATTCAGGATAGTTATGATAACCAGGCTTGGATTTTTTTTCTGTTCACTAAGTTAACTTAACTAACATATCAAACATAACATAACTGTTTTTCACTAAGTTAACATGACTAAGAATTCCCGATGGGGACATCTTACAGCATCATCATGGACCACGCTCTATACAGAGCGTCATTTCTGCCAAAGCAGTTTCTTGGCTAGGGTTACAATCTTGGACAAGTTGCGACTGATACAGAGAGCCAGGGCATTAATTTATAATTTGTGCCAGCGACAGCGTGTCTACGCCTCATGAAGGACACCGTGGGATCCTTAACATCCACCAACTGATATTTGCAGATGGGACGCTTGGTTTAACGTCCATTTGAGGGATGGCACACTATTGATGATTCACCTAGTCTGTGAAATACCAGGGTGGCAGTGTCGGGATTCTAACCCACATTCGGCAGCTCATAGGTGAGTATGCATACCTTCAGGCCATCCTGCCGGCCCATATTTAACTTCCATGGGGGAAAAAAATTCCCATTTTATGATCCCCTGTTCAATTTTAACATTCTGAAAAAAAAATTTCTTCATAAAGACTCACAGACAGTTTCATGTCAGAATTCAAAATCGATCCTTTTACATTTTGTGCTTTTGCTTTCCGTTCTCTGCCACATAGTTCTTGTTTATTTCCTTTGGGGAAGTGTGATATATTTACAGACTTTGTACGAGTCTGTGCTACGTCAATGTGCCAAGTCGTTAATTCTCATGTGCACAAAGCCATGACGTTTTGAGCAAACGAATGATGGTGGGAGAATTTAGGTGAACGGATGGTCATGGTGGTTGCTTTTGTCAAAAACTGCCAGGAATCTTCATGTCGACAAGCAAATGGCACTGTTGGCATGACTTCTTCACATTTTACTTCATTTCTAGGAATGCCCCAGCTGCAGAATATTTTAATTATCTGATCTTCAACTCTGTGACTGCATATAAAGTCTACCTGCATGGAACCATACAGAGGGCATTCTAAAGTTTGACGAGCTAGATACTCGCAGTAGTCCAAGACACTAAAATAATATAATGAGGCATCTTCATAATTTTTAATATGAATTATATGTACTTAAATATATATATATATATATATATATATATATATATATATCTATATATATATATATATATATATATATATATATATATATATATATATATATATATATATATATATATATATATCTATATATATATATACATATATATATATATATATATATATATATATATATATATATATATATATATATATATATATATATATATATCGATAAATCTATAATTAATTTGTTGTCCGTCTAAACAATTCTTAGAGTAAATCGACCCCACTGAGTTCGAAAATGCAGTCCATTTTCACCTAGGAAGTTCAGAAGTGTACGGATTCGTATCTCACCATACCCTAATTTAATATAATAATAACTAAATAAATAACTAACATATTTTTCGTGAATCATTGAATCTAAAGACTGGATGTTGGGCCGGCTAGAAATAAGTTCAGGCAGGAGTGGAGACAGCATTAGAGGCGGAGATGATAGTGGTATTTGGTAAATGAGACAAAATATTCTAATAGTTTGTAATTCCATTGATTGAAAACTTAGGGTATGGTGAGATGCGAATCCGTACACTTCTGAACTTCCTAGGTGAAAATGTACTGCATTTTTGAACGCAGTGGGGTCGATTTACTCTAAGAAATGTTTAGACGGACAACAAATTAATTATAGATGAGAAAATATCGAAATGAGTAGGATTAGTTACTCAACTCCAGTAATGATAAATGTTGTTTTAGGTCATATTTTCGAAAATGGTAGTGAATTCAATGTCGGTGCAGTCATTTCTTAGAGTAAATCGACCCCATAGAGTTCGAAAATGCACTCCATTTCCACCTCGGACATCCAGTAGTACCCGAATCGTACCTGACCATACCCTAATTTTACCAACTCATGAAATTAAAAGTCGTCAAATGGAGCGACCTCTAAATCACCTCCGATCAACTTAAATTTTTTTATGCGCGTTATTGAATCAGAGTGAAATAATTGAAGGCTTGTGGAGACCTCTGAATTTTTTATATTTTTTTTGGTGTTTTTGGACCACCCTAATATATATATATATATATATATATATATATATATATATATATATATATATATATATATATATATATATATATATATATATATATATATATATATATATATATATATATATATATATATATATATATATATATATATATATATATATATGTATATATATGTATGTATATATATGTATATATATATATGTATATATATATATATATATATGTATATATATATATATATATATATATATATATATATATATATATATATATACATATACATATACATATATATATATACATATATATATATATATATATATATATATATATATATATATATATACATATACATATATATATATACATATATATATATATATATATATATATATATATATATATATATATATATATATATATATATATATATACATATATTTATATATATATATATTTATATATATATATATATATATATGTATATATGTATATATATATATACATATACATATATACATATATACATATATATATATATATATATATAAATATATATATATATATATATATATATATATATATATATATATATATATATATATATGGCTAATGTTGTGTGTCTATCACTCCCTGAAACACGGAAATGCTCCTCAAAGAAAAAATATTCAGTAAAAGTTGAATCAGTCATCCAAATTTGTGGGGAAATTAAAACTTTTTCAATCAGATCCAAATTTTTTCAAACCTGGGCAGTGTATAAGACAACAGACCACTGCCTCGATTGTTCCCAATTGTTGTTTTTTCTGTTGAGAAATATGCCGTGATATCTTTGTTGTTAAGAAATAAATGATGATTTTGGAATTTGACAGCTCTATACATTGACTATGTATATAATAATATGCTGGTTCATCTATCCGTTTGTGTGTTGCATTCCTTCCACCCATTAAAGACATAATTCGGCCACGATGTTGGTCTTGTGCAAAGCCAAAGACTTATTCGGAATAGTTTCTAGTCACAATTGCATTGCGTTCCCCATAAGTTTTCCCTTCAGTGTCTGTGATGTGATAACTTGCCCCTATAACTTGGGGCAAGTTATTTCCCTTTAACTTGCCTGTGATGTGAAAGCAACAGACCTTGTCCTTTGTCTTCATTCTGGGAGAGGTCCAATCCTCTTTTGAGAGCTTTAGATTCCAAATAATTCAGGTGAAAGAGATGTGATCCAGGAGTGCCAGCCTGTAGCAGAGAGCAGTAATCAATTGAGCTATTTACAACGGCCTTGAGACTGCAAGGAGCCCTGATTTTCCAAGCAAAGCCATGGATCAATGGTGGTTGCACAGTCTGCAGCTGGCTTTGGATACCTGTCTTGCTATGTGGTTGGCCTAGGAATGCTCATGGCTGATTTTGAGGCCTCAAACTTCAAGGGACTGAACCTCTTCCAGTGGCTGACCATGGAAATGGACAGGTGGGTTTGTTTGCCAATCCTTATGAAGTGACAGGGTGAAACAGTGAGATTTTCCAGGATTGAAGGATATGTTACATTTATCAGACCAGTCTTTCATCAATTCCGGATTAGCAGAGAGTGATACAGCTTGCAGTCTGCTTCTAAGTGGAATGGGGGTATTGTACTTCACAATGTGGAGTCATCTGTAAAAAGGAAAAGAGAGTTTTCCAGAGCATTGGTGTGGTCATTTATATAGATAAGGAATAAGCCTGAGCAAGATTGGAGGAGAGAGTTCCATTGATGAGGAGTTGCCAAGGTACTACCATGAGACTGGTTGATTCAACTTCCTCTTCACATACCTTCTCCTCGGCCTTCAACTTTACTTCACCTCTATAAATCTGGAATGGGGTTGATGCGCTATGTTCAGGTCATTCTTCCATTTGTTTCCTCCATTCAAGAGCTTTTCAAAGATGGCAGGGGTAGTTCCAACAAGCCTCAACACACTGCCTTGGGGAACTCAAACCTCCTCTGGTAGATGGGAGGAGATGGTTCCATTGATTGCAGCAAGTTGACTGTGTGAGTGGAGGATGTCATAAATTCAGGAATGAAGATGGCATTGAATGCCACAGACAGAGAGCTTGGCAAGCAAAGCAGGATGTCAGACTGTCTCTAATGCATGAAACATGTATAAGGAGATGGTTCTCACCTCTTGATTGAGATTTAGTGTCTCCAGCTGTTGCTGAGGGAAGAGTAGCAACATATACAGAGTTGAGTAACTGGGCCAGAATCCAAAGTGAGGGTCAAGGATCAGACTGTTAAAAAAAAGAAATTGAAATGCAATATCAGCAGTAATGATGGAATCCATGACTGTGTTTGTAATTGGAAGTAAGCTCACTGGCCCGTAGTGGATCAGATCTGTTTTTGCACCCTTCTCTTAGATGGGGTGATGTTCGTTGACCTCCAGGCTGATGATGGCAGCCAAAGGAGAATGATGGTCTGAATTGGGCAGACAAAGGGGAAGCAAGAATTGGCAGAGCACGATTTGAGACACATGATCATTGATGCCATCTGGGCCCATTTCCGAAGCTGTTCCAAGGCTGAACAGAACTTTCTCTCCCTTCTCGGGTGAGAAATACAGGATACAAATCCAGTAGACAGGAGTTACGATGGGGTATGATGGAGACAAATTGGGATTGGTTGGGTGCATATGATTTTTAGACAAACTTCGAGTTTAGACATTCTGCCTTTAATGGCACAAGGCAGAGTCTGCAGTAATGCAATTTTGAGGTGATGGAGCATACACCAGAGATGAACTTGACAAGGTTCCTCCATGACCTGGAGGAAGGACACTGCTTGGAGCATTCATCCTTGGGATTTGCAGGATGGCGATTTCTCTCATGTCTCAGGATAGACACTCACTTGTAATGATTGGGCCTTGCAGAACGAATTCAAGTTGCCCACAGTTGGGTTAGCTTTGCATTTTGAGAAAACAAGCTGCTTGACCGCAGCTGCCTCTCCACATGATTCATTGTATCAGGGCTGAGCTGGAGGATGGATTGGCTTGCCACAGGTGGGATTGGATAAACTGTTGAATGAGATAAAGTAGACTTTTTTGAAAGTATTCCCAGGTGGAATAAATATCCAGTACTGTGGAGATGATTGCGCAATCCTTTTGAGAGTGGGCAGATGTCAATCCCTGCCAGCTGGCCTGTGTGAACAGCCATATTCTGTGTTGTTGAGGCTGGCTGTAAACAGAAAGAAACCCATAATGATCAGATGTTGCATTTCACAGTTTTTGAACTTTGCCTTTTGTTTCACCTTCAACAACGTGTGCTAAGCCTTCTCTGGTTAGTTCAGCATCATATGACTTGCACATGAAAACAGCATCAGACAGCAATTTTCAACAACCTGCACATATCAAAGTGTAAGCTTAAAAATTACTTTTTTTGATGAGAAATGGAAAGCTTACTTTGAAAAGCTCTTCAATGAATGGGAGAATGACCATAATGCTCCAGGTCATTCTCCATTTTGTTTCCTTGGAGACACGATAGAGGCATCAGGAGGAGCAGAATTATCCTTTAGAGTTTAGATCAAGAATAAAGTCAGCCTGGAATAAATGGAGGGAACTAGGTGGTATCATGAAGCACAGAAACATTCCACTGTGTGTAAAGGTGAGAGTTTATAAATCCTGTATCAGCCAAGTATTGATGTATGGAAGCGAAAAGTGGGCAATGCAGATCGAAGATGTAAAAATAATGTAAAGAACAGACAGAGAAGATAATGATATGATTGAATGGATCGTCTCTGAAAGAAAGAATTCCGAGCTAAGAAATCAGAAAGAGATTTTAAAAATCAATACGAGTGAAGAAGAACTTGGGAAGAGAAGACTTGGATCGTAAGATCATGTGCAGTGAAAGGCGGAATATGAATCTGTAAATTATACAAAAAACCTTGAGGTAGAAGGAAGAAAGCTGAAAGGATGTCTTAAGACATGGCTTGAAATTGTCAAGAAAGATATGGAATGTTTTGATTTGGACCAAACTGATGCATTGGGTGGATCCATCTATCTATAATTCCAGCAATGTGTGTGTGTGTGTGTGTGTGTGTGTGTGTGTGTGTGTGTGTGTGTGTGTGTGTGTGTGTGTGTGTGTGTGTGTGTGTGTGTGTGTGTGTGTGTGTGTGTGTGTGTGTGTGTGTGTCTGTGTGTGTGTGTATGTGTGTGTGTCTGTGACCACTGTTTCTCGACAACCACTGGTCCGATCTAATTGAAACTTGCCAGGTATATTGCTGGGGACCTGAGGATGTGCCTTTTCAAGGTTTGATATTAATTGGACAAGTGCTTCCCAAGTTATGGCTATTTATTTACCAAACCAATGAGAAGACACGTTGTTGCGTGGGCATGGCCGATGGGGAAGGGAAGCTCAGCCGCGTTCGCCATTACGGATTACAACGTACGGACTTCCGGATAATGATGACTTCGTGTATTCTAATAATTTCTCGATTTCTTATGCAAATTTATAGATAAACACAATGCCCCAAGTTATGATCGTTTTCATATTAGACAGTGTATAAATTTCGGTAACATCAAAGTGCTGGTATGCTCCGAACCAGGAAGTAAAAATTTTTTCTCTCTCTTCTCTTTTTGTTTTTCCTTGCCACGACATTGCGAAAAAGTAAAATACGTTGGCGCGAATTGAATAATTGGGTATTTAAACTAAATTGCGAATAATCGTAACTGCGAATAATATTCGAACTTCCGGGCCACGCACGTACGGGCACTCGAGAGCGAAGAAACGGCCTGCGTGGTTGTTGTTTGTTGCTCGCGGTTTGAATATTTATTTATTTATTTATTTATTTATTTATTTATTTATTTTACGGGCACGTACTAGTATAATAAATGCCATCATTCAACCAAACCAATGAAAAAGTGGGACATCATCATAAAGCGTTTGGTGCTGTTGTTGCTGTTATCACTGTCATTGTTTATACAAAGTGGAGATCCAGAGACAAATTGCTCCAATTTATTATCTTAAGTTTATGGGTTTTATTTTTCCTTATTCCAAGCTATGACTGAATTCTAACCATATAAATCTCTTTCACATGCTTTCCATTATATAAACTTCCAAGAGGTTTACAGTACCTTATTACCTTGCGGGAGAGTGTGTCGGAGTGGTGCTGAGGTGTCGTCCACCAGACGGCGGTCTCCTTGGGTTAACCTGAGGCGGTCCCTTCAGGTAGGTGCCTGGAATGTCCTATCCCTAAGAGAGGATGATCACCTGTCTCTGTTATCATCTGAGCTCAAGCGTTTGGACATCGGTATTGCAGCTCTCTCTGAGGTTCGGAGACCGGATTGCGGCGAGATAATGGTGGGTGGTTACACCTACTATTGGCCTGGTCGCTCTGATGGTTACCATACCCAAGGAGTTGCTGTAGCTGTGTCCAATAAGCTGACCCCAATGATAATTGAGGTAACACCGGTCAACGAGCGTATTATGAGATTAAGGATTCGTCACTCCTTAGGTGTCATTTCCCTGGTCTCTGTTTATGCTCCGACTGAGGCGAGTGATCTCACCGTGAAGGATGCATTCTACGCCACACTCGAGTCTGTGGTTGATCAGTGCCCCAGACGAGATACACTTCTAGTCTTGGGGGATTTCAATGCATCGACTGGAACTGATAGGGATGGTTATGAGGTGTGTGTTGGTCCCCATGGGTCAGGAACTATGAACCAGAATGGCACTAAGTTCCTTGACTTTGCAAGAAGTCATGGACTCAGGGTGGCTGGTTCATAGTTTCAGCGCCCACAAGCTCATCGCTGGACTTGGTATTCCAACGCTGGCGGTGTGGCAAAGGAGATTGACCATGTCCTCATTGACGGTCGTTGGAGGATGATCCAGAACTGCAGGGTCTACCGGAGTGCTCAGTTCCTCAATACTGACCACAGGCTTGTTGTAGCAACTCTAAAGCTGCACCTTAAATCCTGGAGAATAGTGCCATCCCAGCCGAGGCTGGATGTTGCCAAGCTCAGGGATGAGAGAGTAGCTGAGGAGTTTGCGAACAGGCTGAGTGGACACTTGGGGGGTCTGGGTGCTTTGGGGGGTCCTGAAGAGTTGTGGAGCGCCTTCAAGACCACCGTCCTTGATGTTGCCGGTGGATGTCTTGGAACTCACCGCAGGGCAAAGAAGAATTTTGTCTCTCGAGGGACACTGGATACCATTGACCAGAGTCGCAGGGCCAGGCTGAATGGCAGAGCTGAGCTGTTCAGGGAGCTGAGGCGTAAAACTGTACGTGCACTGAGGGTGGACAAGGAGGCCTATGTGCGAGGAATCTGTGAGGGGGTAGAGCATCACCTGTGGACAGGTGATTCTCGTCCCGCTTATAGGGGAATTCGCGCATTACGTTCATCCAAGCCCATCCCTCGGAGCACTGCAGTTCGAGCAGAGAGTGGTAGGCTCTTGACAGAGGAGTCTGAAGTGAAGGCCCGCTGGGCCGGTTACTTTGAGCGGTTGTACCAGGCTGATCCCCCAACTGTCGAGTTGGATGTCAAGGGTGTTACAATCCCTGTTGCTGACCCTCAAATCAACTGTGGTCCACCTTCGCTTGTGGAAACACGGGCTGCGGTGAACCAGTTGAAACGGGGCAAAGCTCCAGGGATCTGTGGCATCCATGCCGAACTTCTCAAGGCTGGTGGAAATGCTGCACTCGTGTCGTTGCATGCAGTTTTGTGCTCTGCCTGGAACACAGGCATCATCCCAACTGACTGGAAGAGGGGCCTTGTTGTCCCTCTCTGGAAAGGGAAGGGTGATCGCCAAGACTGCAACAACTACCGAGGGGTGACGCTGCTCTCAGTGCCGGGCAAGGTCTTTGCTCGGATAATTCTTGATAGGGTTCGCCACCATCTGCTTGAGCACCAGCGTCCAGAGCAGTCAGGCTTTACACCAAAGAGGTCAACGATTGACCGTATCCTTGCACTTCGTGTCCTCACCGAACGCAGACGAGTGTTTCGGCAGGGGCTGCTTGCAGCCTATGTTGATCTCTGTAAAGCGTTCGATTCAGTGAATCGGGATGTCCTCTGGAGGATTCTTGGTCTTCGTGGGGTGCCACCAAAACTGATCGATCTGATGTCTGAACTCTACACTGGTACTGAGAGTGCTGTGAAGTGTGGTGGTACCACCTCTGACTTATTTCCAGTTGTTACTGGAGTTCGTCAGGGATGTGTACTTGCCCCCACACTTTTCAGCACTTGTATGGACTGGATTTTAGGGAGGATGTCGGAGAGATCAAGTTGCGGTGCATCGTTTGGGAATGTCAAGATCTCGGACCTTGATTTTGCAGACGATGCAGTCATCTTTGCGGAGACTTTAGATATCCTTTTGGGGGCCCTCGAGGTGCTGAATGAGGAGTCGGAGCCGCTGGGATTACGGGTTTCTTGGGTCAAAACTAAGATCCAGGCTTTCGGTGACATCTTGGATGCTGCTGTCCTGTCTGTGTCTGTTTGTGGTGAGGATGTTGAGGTCGTGGAGAGATTCACTTCCCTTGGCAGTGATATTCATGTCTCTGCTGGCTGCGAGTCAGAGGTCAATAGACGTCTGGGTCGGGCCTGGGGAGTCATGGATTCACTGGATCATGGGGTGTGGCGCTGCCGGTACCTGTGCGGGAGGACGAAAGTCCGAGTCTTCAGGTCCTTGGTACTTTCAGTCTTGCTCTATGGGTGCGAGACTTGGACTCTGACCAAGGATCTGAGACGGAGACTTAATTCCTTTGGTACCAGGTCTCTTCGGAGAATCCTTGGCTATCGCTGGTCGGATTTTGTATCCAACGAGCGGTTGCTGAGAGAGACTCGGATGAGATTTGTTACCTGCATAGTCCGTGAGCGTCAGTTGCGGCTGTATGGACATGTGGCTCGTTTTCCTGACGCTGATCCTGCTTACCAGATTCTCTCAGCGAGGGAGTCTCATGAGTGGAGGAGGCCAGTGGGTCGACCACGTGCCTCATGGTTGCAACAGGTTGACCGGCATCTCAAGGAGATGGGGATGGGCCTGGCATCTGCCTGGGGGATGGCCAGACGGAGGCCCCTGGAGTACCGGCGGAAAGTGGATGCAGCGACGCGCTGTTCTGGCACATGCTCCCATACCTGACCTGACCTATTACCTCCACCACCGAAGATGGATGGAGGTTGTGTTTTCACCCCTGTTTGTCTGTCTGTCTGTCTGTCTGTGAGCAGGATAACTCAAAAAGTTATGGACGGATTCGGACGAAACTTGGTGGAAAGGTTGGGATTGTGTGAGGAGGACAAATTTACTCGATTTTTGATTAAGGTCTGGAGATCCGGCCTCTCGGTGGGATACAAAAACGTAAACTGTTCATCCTGGCAGAGGTATGTGCTCCACTGAGTGCCGTTCTAGTTTTGTTTTGATTGCAAAGTTAAGGCTTGTGGAAGAGCTAGAACACAGACTGGATCAGGATGCAACAGAACAAAAGGAGCACCAAAAGGAGAGGAGGCAAATGGTAATCACTGAGATGGTGATTAACAGATGTCTTGAACACCTAGAGGGAAAAACTGAGATTGAAAATACTGTGGAAGCTGGTTCCTCAGGTGGGAAAAAGAAGAACAAATGAGTGGAGGTGAGCAGTGATCCTGGATTTAGGTAATGCCACCAGAATGGGGTTGATGCGCTATGTGCACCCTTCAGAAACCTTGTGGGGGGGGGGGAGGGGGGTGGAGAGGAAGGGGTTGAAGCACAGGAAAAGCAGAGGGTGCAAGACCAGAAAGGAGGTGGTGCAAGACAGAGACCACCGACTTGTCTGCAATGGCAAGGTGATAGACTCAGATTCATCACAGGATATTCCGTAGATATTGAAGGCCTTGGTTTCAGCGTCAAGCTGTACATTATGTGAGTCAGGGGCACAAGCCCAAAGGGGAGAGCAGGACTCCATCTAGCTGTGAATGAAGGCCTTGTAGGTGGATATGGGTTCAGGTGTGCGAAGGAAGAACTTCGCATGATGGAAGATTCCGAGTTGGCAGTTGGATTTGGAGGCCAACATAAAAATGTGGTTTCAGTAACGCAAGAGAGGAAGTAGAGTAAGTCAGTCACTCAAGAGTCAAGTTGGCCTTGGATGACGTTTGCAGGGAGTTTGGAGAACGACGTTTCCTGGGATCCTAGGATCCCAAGCCCACCACCTGAATCATTAAGCCAACACCAGGCATAATCTCCTTTCGTCGGTGTTAAAAGGTGGAACGGAACCCGAGGATCCAAAGTATTCACCTTATTTTTCCTATCATCGTGTTTTGTGAACCGAGTTGTGTTGTTTTAATGTTTTAGCACTGGAGCATGTTCTGTTCTGTTATATTTGCTCCAAGGGATTTTTAAAAAATGTTCACTAAACACAGACAGCCTTCTGCAGCTTGTTTGTTACAATATTTTCTGCACTCTTTGCCAGAAAAAACGAACATGTCATTGTTGATGTGATTTATTGATGTGACATCATGAGACAGATTTGGTACAAACCTCTGACAGAGATAAATGCTGAATAACTACATGACCATTTCATTGTTTTCTAATCATGTAATGAACTGCGTTGTGTTGAACGTTTTCCCATCGGGATCCAACATGGAAGTGACAATCTTAACACTGGGTATGTCCATCTCTGGCAGCAATCACTGAATTACATCGTTGTCACAATGACTGAATGAGCACTCCAATATGGACCTGGGGAATGGCATTCCATGCCCGAATAAGCTCATGTTCCTGTTCATTAAGGGTCTGACCACAACATCAGTTATATCCCAGAGATGCTCAATTGAATTTAAATGTAGCGAGCTGGCAGGCCAAGGTGTCACGGTATTAACATAGTCATTGACAAGATCGTTCCTTGTTCGAATGTCCCTGTGAGCAGGAGCATTATCATGCATAAAGATGATTCCTGGACCATGTTGTTGAAGGGAAAGGCAACACATGTTGCTGAAAGATCGAATTAATGTGTCGATCTGCCATCAGATAGCCATGGATTGCATCAAGTTGGTGCGAAAGGTTTCAGTAATACCATCCTACATCATAACACTTCCATGGCAAAAATTTTGCAGCTTCCTGGATACAGATTGGGATATGTCACTCATTGTGTCTTCTGTAGACATGTGCACAATCTTCTTGCCTTCCAAAGAGAAACATGGATTTGTCACTGAACAAAACACTTTCCCATTCCATTGTTTCTGCGTCTCTCAGCCGTGCTGATATTACCACTGCAAAGCATGCTTTGATATGTCATTGTGCAAGTCTAGGACGCTGAACAGGAGGACAATGAGCATGGATTCCAGCATCACAGAGATGCCTCAATGCAGTGTTGACACTTATTCTACGAGGTCCAGGGAGTGTGTTTGCAGTGCTCTCGGCAGTTTGAAACCGACTGCGTACACGGGTCGTGCGAATGTATCGGTCCTGAGTGGGAGTCGTCGTCCTCGGATTTCCACTTCTTGGCAGATTATTTTTGTTGATTCAGTTGCTTTATAAACATCGTCTGATGTCATAAACAGTTCCTCTTCTCATGTTAAAGAGCCTTGCAAAATTTCTCATGAAGACCCCACTTAAAGATATCCAATGATTTGATTCCTCCAATTTTCTGACACACCTAGCATCGTCATAGATTGTTGAAGAAGGTAATCATTTGGTTGATCCATATGCTGGTGTCTTGGAAAGACTGTTCAGAATTTTCTCAGAATGCCTCGTGTCACCTCGAAAAACTTCAGCACGTGCAACTCATGCACCCTTTACGATTGTTGCGTGAGGCAATTACAATATGTAGAAACTTGCATTCAGGTGTTCTGCACAATCTCCGTCCAAAAAAGGCACTGTCAATGAACGCTGGAACACTCCTTCAACAATTACATCATGAATTCTACATGCTCTTTTTTTTCTATGGTGGAGATTATAGTATCCATTTCAAAATCTGTCAGATTATTGTTTATCAGGCAAGTTGCTCCAACTATCGCCGGCACAACATCTCCACTCAACACCCAGGTACTCTTGATGTATATTCTACCTTTGCGTGGGGTCCCCGCTTGATGTTGTCTTTCTAATTGTCGTTTTGCACATCCGTCATCAATTTATTCGGGAAACAGATTCTCTATCCATCAAATGGTTTCACACTTGCATCGTTTACCGACTGAAGCAGAGGGGATCGACGTAACCTCCGTGCAGTGTGAGAACGGTCTCGAGCGGGTGGCGTGACATGATGTGACATTATGCCACTTCGCTATCCACATTGCTCTGCGATGCTTTCCCTCCCAGTCTGTGTGTACAATGTGGACGTACATCGCGAGAGTGTAGAATTTACCGTGTTGTATCCCTGTAATCATGTAACCATGAGCGGAAAGTGTAGTGCTCGTGGAAAGTTGAGCAGTTTGGGTAACGTGGCCATTGCTGCAGGCACAGCTGAAGTGGGAGTGATGGCGACAGCGGGAGCACTTCATGAGGTCCCGTATGGACACCACATGGGGATGCAGCACAAGTGTCTGTTTCGTGGCACGAGAGCGTGTGCTGGCACAAAAGCTGGAGCCTGGGCATGTGGGGGAAACCACGTGGCCTTGTGGAAAGGAAAATTTAGAGTGCGAAGGACTGATGCAGGCAGTTTTACAGATGATTAGATACTTTCAAGGTTTAACACCACTAAATTATCATAATAAAAGTTAAAAGTTATGATAAGATTAAAAAAGGTGTTTGGTTTTTAATATTTGTTTAATTTAATGTATTTTTTTTCCTATATTTTGCGTGTTTCAAATGTATTTTTTGATTGCTAGGCTTGACGATTGTTGTTTAATCGGACTTTCGATCCTCGGGTTCTGTTTCACCTTGTGACACCTGCTAAAAGAGATTACAACCAATGAAACAAAGCATATGCCAGATGGTAGTGCTTATTTATTGAATAAAGAAGAGGCAGTTTATGGCTTATGGGTACTTTGTGTCCATGCTATTTATGTAAAAGTGTCACATTGGTGAAATTGTTCAACTGTTGCAAACAAATATCAACTATGTTTTGTATAGGAAGGGCCACAACCTACCTCCCCAAATCCCTCAGACTTTGGGATTCAAAGTAACCGTCATCCCCTACGGAGAGAGCCTTGCAAAGTGTAGTGCTCGTGGAAAGTTGAGGTCCCTTGTGAATTCCACGTGGCCTTGTGGAAAGTCTGTCAGATTATTGTTTATCATTAAATAAATTTATCAGTTTATCAGTTCAAACTAAAAATTTTCTCAATGATGTATATCACAAATGTGTGTATATCACAAATGCAGGACAAGACAAGTTCCTGGCAGGAACCCTCGTCGCCTCTTACGACACAGGGATATGGTACACCTATTCTAACCGGGGTATATATATATATATATATATATATATATATATATATATATATATATATATATATATATATATATATATATATATATATATATATATATATACATACATACATATATATATGGCTGTTTCTTTCTTATTTTGTATTCTAACTTTTCTTTGCTATCACATTGATTGTGTATATGTAAAATGTTGTCCATTCACTCGGGCTCATCTACTTGATTGCCGAGTGCATTATACCTGTTGCTGAAGGCCATGCCATGCTCTTCTTGGACAGAGCAATCATCAGCTTTTCATGAAGTATCAAGAGAAAAACATATAATAGCATTGTAAAAGATGAAGAATTTCAGTTACAAAAGCACCTATTTTTTTTTTTTTTTTAAGGATTGTTCTTAATGAGATGTCAGTTTGTCACAGAAATCTCAGGCTCACGGAGGAGCTTGTGTGTATATCACAAATGCAGGACAAGTACATTTGCAGATATATATGTACTTTACTATGAATTGCAAGGGCGTTAGTATATACTACAGGCCAAACACATATGGGATTTGAACCTGGTGAACTTGCCTCCCCAGCCAGGGGTTCAGATGCGGATACCAAACAAATCAACCTAAATATTTTTCATTGGGCCTGTTGGGAAATGGGCTCTTACTTGAGGAGAAAATTTGATGTTAATTCTGTGCTTGGCACATGAGATCGATCTTTGTATTATCGAAGACATGGTGTGAACTTCTTCTTCTTCCTCTTTCGGCTTGCTCCCATTAGGGGTTGCCACAGCGGACCAACCATCTCCATTTCGATCTATCCTCCACATCTTCCATTGACACTCCAACCACCCGCATGTCCGCCCTCACCGCATCCATGAACCTCTTCTTTGGCCTTCCTCTTCTCCTCCTACCTGGCGGCTCCATCTTCAACATCCTTCTCCCGATATACTCCGTTTCCCTCCTGTGCACATGTCCAAACCATCTCAATCTCGCCTCTCTCACTTTGTCTCCAAACCGTCCTACCTGCGCTGTCCCTCTAATATACTCATTTCTTATCCTATCCATCCTCGTCACTCCCAACGAGAATCGCAGCATCTTTAACTCTGCCACCTCCAGCTCCGCTTCCTGTCTTTTTGTTAGCGCCACCGCCTCCAAACCATACAACATAGCTGGTCTCACGACCATCTTATATACTTTCCCCTTCACTCTTGCAGCTACCCTTCTGTCACAAATCACTCCTGCAACTCTTCTCCACCCACTCCATCTTACCTTCACTCTCTTTTTCACTTCTCTCCCACACTCTCCGTTACTTTGGACAGTTGATCCCAAGTATTTAAACCAATCCACCTTCCCCACCTCAACTCCTTGCAACCGCACCATACCACCACCCTCCCTCTCATTTACCCACATGTACTCCGTCTTACTCCTACTGACTAACATTCCCCTTCTCTCCAGTGCGTACCTCCACCTCTCAAGGCTCGATTCAGCCTGCTCCCTACTCTCCCTACAGATCATGATGTCATCCGCGAACATCATAGTCCACGGAGACTCCAGTCTGATCTCGTCCGTCAACCTGTCCATCACCATTGCAAACAGGAAAGGGCTCAGAGTCGATCCTTGGTGCAATCCCACTTTAACCTTAAACCGGTCCGTCATTCTTACCGCACACCTCACTGCTGTCACACTGTCCTCATACATATCCTGCACGATCCTCACATACTTCTCCACCACTCCCGACTTCCTCATACAATACCACAACTCCTCTCTTGGCACCCTATCGCAAGCTTTCTCTAAATCCACAAACACACAATGTAACTCCTTCTGGCCTTCCCGATACTTCTCCATCAACATTCTCAAAGCAAACATCGCATCAGTGGTGCTCTTTCCTGACATAAACCCATATTGCTACTCACAGATCATCACCTCTCCTCTCAACCGAGCTTCCACTACTCTTTCCCACAACTTCATGGTGTGGCTTAACAACTTTATCCCTCTGTAATTTCCACAGCTCTGCACATCACCCTTATTCTTGAAAATCAGAACCAGTACACTTAATCTCCACTCCTCCGGCATCCTGTCACTTTCCAAGACTTTATTAAACAATCTGGTTAACAACCCCACTGCCATCTCTCCTAAGCACTTCCATGCCTCCACTGGTATACCATCTGGGCCAACCGCCTTTCCACTTTTCATCCTCTTCATAGCAGTCCTCACTTCATCCTTACTGATCCACCCCACTTCCAGATTCACTATCTCCACCTCTTCCAACCTTCTCTCTCTCATTTTCTTCATTCATCAGCTCCTCAAAGTACTCCATCCACCTTCTCACCACACTCTCCTCGCTCGTCAGCACATTCCCATTTGCGTCCTTTATCACCCTAACCTGCAGCACATCCTTTCCAGCTCGGTCCCTCTGTCTTGCCAATCGGTATAAATCCTTTTCCCCTTCTTTTTTATCCAACGTCTCATACAGCTCATCATATGCCTTTTCCTTGGCCTTTGCCACCTCTCTTTTTGCCTTTCGCCTCCACTCCTTGTACTCCTGCCGACTTTCTTCATCTCTCTGGCTATCCCACTTCTTTTTCGCCAACCCCTTCTTCCTTATACTTTCCTGTACTTCCTCATTCCACCACCAAGTCTCCTTATCTTCCTTCCTCTGTCCAGATGTCACACCAAGTCCCTTCCTCGCTATCTCCCTCACAACTTCTGCTGTCGTTGCCCAATCATCCCACCCATCTTTACCACCATCCAACGCCTGTCTCACCTCCTCCCTAAATTTCACGCAACAGTCTTCCTCCTTCAGCTTCCACCATCTCGTCCTTGGTTCAGCCCTCACTCTCTTCCTCAACCTCACCTCTAAAGTCATCCTACACACCACCAATCGATGCTGTCGAGCTACACTCTCCCCTGCCACAACCTTACAGTCTCTCATCTCTTTCAGGTTGCATCTCCTACTTAAGATGTAATCCACCTGTGTGCACTTTCCTCCACTCTTGTATGTCACCTTGTGTTCCTCCTTCTTCTTGAAATACGTATTTACCACTGCCATTTCCATTCTTTTTGCAAACTCTACCACCATTTGCCCTTCCACATTTCTCTTGTTGAGACCGTACCTCCCCATCACCTCCTCATCCTCTTTATTCCCTTCCCCAACATGTCCATTAAAATCTGCTCCAATCACCACTCTTTCATCCTTGGATACACTCTCCACCACTTCATCTAACTCACTCCAGAAATCTTCTTTATATTCCATCTCACACCCCATATGTGGGGCATATGCACTGATGACATTCATCATCACCCCTTCAATTTCCAACTTCACACTCATCACTCGGTCAGGCACTCTCTTCACCTCCAATACACTCTTGACATAATCTTCCTTCAGGATTACCCCGACACCATTTCTCTTCCCATCCACACCATGGTAGAACAGTTTGAAACCACCTCCAATGCTCCTCGCCTTACTCCCCATCCACTTGGTCTCTTGTACACACAGTATGTCCACCTTTCTTCTCTCCATCATATCAGCCAACTCTCGCCCTTTGCCAGTCATCGTCCCAACATTCAGAGTTCCAACTCTCACCTCCACACTTCTACCCTTCCCCCTCTCCCACTGCCTCCGGACTCGCCTTCCCCGTCTCCTTCTCCTCTTTCGCCCAGGAGTAGCACAATTTCCACTGGTACCCTGCTGACCACCGGTACCGGTGGCGGTCGTTGGTAACCCAGGCCTCGACCGATCCGGTATGGAAATTCGTTTTCTTGTCCGCATAATGATTTGGCATAGGTTTTTACGCCGGATTCCCTTCCTGACGCAACCCTGGTCGCCTCTTACGACACACAGGGATATGGTACACCTATTCTAACCGGGGCATACACCGGGCCCAGTACAACTGGTGCTCATTTCGCCGACCACGGAAGGATGGCAGGCTGAGTCAACCCCCTGGTGTTTTCGACGGGCTTGAACTCAGGACCTCTTGGGTCCCAAGCCACTGCCCTAACCACTGCGCCAACACCAGGCTATGATGGTGTGAACTTCTATAATGTCATTATAGCATGTTTGAAATGGCAGATATCATTGCAGATGTGTTATATTTCTTTACTCGCAGATGAATGTGTTACATTAGACGATACAGGAGGAGGTCTATCCTGTAAACCTCATCACTGATAATCTTGGAAGGCTTGTTCTGTTTTGTCCCCTTTGTCTCGATGAAGCTTTAAACCAAATAACTCCCAAAACCCTTCTTCTTGTCTTGTAAGTGCATAGCATTTATCACTGCAGTTCCTCTACATACACTATGTTACCAAAAGTGTTTGGACAGTAAGGAAATATGCAGTGTTATTGTAAGATGTTGGTCTATCCAAAAATGCAAGCATGCAGTTTAAACCGTGTCACGAACACATTATACAAAATAGTGATAGATATCAGGTATAGCATTGTTCCATTGCATGTTTAAAGATATTCTGGCCCATTCTCATTGTCCTCGACAAGGGATGTATGAGTCACTTAATGAAAGTTGAGTTGGAACGGTGGTGGCGTGATTCCTCTTCATCTGTATACGTATTAAGATTGCACCATGTGTCTTGTTAAATGTGTAACGCTTGTTTGTTTTTTTTTAACCACTCAACATGGATAAGTAAGAAGAATATTTCAACATTGTGGGTGTGAATGTAATTGTAGTAGTTTGTTCCACCCTCTTTCAAAAGGATTTTACCTCTTGAAAGCTGAGTCTCACACTTGGCTCAACGTTTGGCATTTAAAACTTTTTTTTTCACTTTTCAACGTTCATAGGACACATGCTGTTTTGGAGTGTACATCTATCAAACCTGCAGCTGTGCATGGTGTATATCAGCAGGGGGAGTGTGTGCTAATGTGTGGATGTTCATGTTTAAACACGATCAGGGTATGTTTGTGGGGGAGCCATATCCATGTTATATTTGTAATAATGGGAGTGGGTGTGGGATTTCTGTAATTTCCATCATTTTGGGTACATGATAGATAAGGATCCAAATTTTAAAATAAATTTATTACCTCCACTACTGAAGGTGGACGGTGGTTTACGTTTTCATCCCCGTTTGTCTGTTTTAGCAGGATATCTCAAAAAGTTAGGGATGGATTCTGACGAAACCTGGTGGACAGGTTGGATGTATGCCAATGATGAATTGATTATATTTTGGTGAAATTCTGGATTCGGATACTAAAAATTTTCTCAATGATTCTTCACCATTGAGTGATAGCGCCAAAAACAATACATATAGCATGATATTTCAAAAGGTTGTGGAATAGTTATGACAAAACTTAGTCGATGAGTTGGTTCGGTAACAAGACCAAGCCAATTCGATTTTGGTGATAATGCAGATCCAGCCTATCAGTTGGATACAAATGTAAACTGTTCAAACTGGCAGAGATATGCGCTGTACCGAGTGCCATTCTTGTTAAATGTCCTGTGTTTTGACCATACTTGGTTTGTAGAAAGAATAATTACATTCATTCACGCAAATATTGAGAAAATGTCTTTTCAATTTTTTTTTCAAGAGCAATCCGGCAGTGCAAAATGAAATAATGTAGAGACAAATCATGTAATTGTTTGCTATAATTCTCATTCATCTCTCCAGCAGATTGCCCACAGGCTGTGATTTTGAGTGGTGTATTGCAAACGAAATACATTTTCACATGTAACATGGCTGAAGGCCTTGCCGGTTGCTAAGAAACGCAGACTGACGGACCGGTGATGGATGAGCTGTATTCATTCCGAGATTGCTTTGTCAAGGAATGCCTTTGAATGAACTTTCTGCAACAGAGACTTGCTGGGAAAGGCTTCTGCATTATTCGATAAACTCCAAGCATTGGTTTATGGTACAGGAGGAAATATCTCAATAGCTTTCTTTCCTACATCTGTAGTGACACCGAATGAATATGGAGGTTGGCAGACATGGAGCTTCTGTCAACTTTTAATTGCAATGATACATATTTTACTGATATAAGTTTGTTTGTTTTTACTGATATAATTCCTCGATCGGCTCACTGCAATTATCGATTTTCCAAAGAAAAACTAATATATGCCAAAAAGTTAGATGGCAATAAAACTAATACTGTATTAAAAATATATGGCATGAAATCAATGTCATCTTGGGTAAGACTAGCAAGAATGATTATTCCCAGTGAACTTCATGATGGAGAGCGGGTTATCTTAAATTCTATAGATCTTTCTCATTCCGTAAAATTCTTATTTTACAAACACTGGCTCTTTTCTAGGCAATGGAATTCCACATAGTAACACAATTTTTACCGATAATCTGCAAACCCCAATGGCTCTTCATTTTCCATAACGTCGACTGATTCTTAGGAAATTATTCCAAGGTAAAGAGCGAAACAATTGCACGAGTTGTGGGTTTGATTAAATCGCTTTGTCAGTGGTTAAAACTATGATTTCCTTTATTTCTCGACCTCTTGCCTTTATCTTCAATCTTTCTATCCTTCGTGGAACTGTCCCTTCTCATCTTAAGGTCACAAAAGTTACCCCATCTTCATATCTGGCGATGAATGGGAAATTCACAATTACAGACCTATTTCTATTCTTACTTGTTTTTCTAAAATCTGAGAAAAAATAAATAAAAGTAAAATCTGTCTTTCCAAGTTTATCTCGAAAGTCAGCTATCTTTGTGACCAACAGTTGAGTTTTAGATCTAAACATTCCACTGGCATGACCGTTGTGCATCTAGTTGATAAACTCACCAATGCGATTTGTAACAATATTACGGAACCGGCGTTCGGGGTTTACCACGATGGAAACTACTCTGACTTCTCCCAAATGCCCAGCCCAGCAGGACGACGTGCCATGGATAACTCTGCGGTCCGGCAGGTTGTGAAGCAACTACGGGCACCAAATAACTCCACTAAGCCTGGCAGGGTTCTCGCTCTTTACAACGAATTGCCTTACCGTTGGGTTGGCGAGGTCAATTGGGGTCACATACCCTCCGTATATACTTGTGTGTTTATCTGTTTATGTATGGCTGAGTGAATACTCTAAGGCACTTACAGGCTAATCCTGGAGCTAATCAATGGGGCAGAACCTCCTGTCTATCAGATGGTGCAGACTATGTTTGTCCAATAGGGAAAAGACACCACGAGCAGGTTGGAAGAAAACATGTATGGGTTTATTTACAGGGGACGAACACGAGGGAAATTTGTGTGGCACATATAGATGGCAAAGGTTTTATTACAATGAATGGCAAATTACATATGCAAAGTGTTTGCGAGGGTGAGACGCGTATACAACAAAGGGGGAGTTTGTGGGGTGCGTATGTACAGCAGAAAGAGATATAGAGCAGATTCGTTCCCTTTACAATTATGAACCCCTTCTACTTTCTTACCTATCTATCAATATACAAGACATTTGCACCAATCGGATTCACAACCGGGGAAGTTAAACAGGAAGAGGTAAGAAGAAAGAGCAGTGTGAGGCTTATGGTCGACCTCTGCTTACCCGGCACGAACATGGAGGCTTGTGCAGTTCCCAAGTACAGGGTGGGTAAGGGAGGGTAAAATAAGGAGTAAGGGTGGATGTCGTGATGTATGGTTAAGAGGTGCATGTGTGCAGGTGTAACTGTGTCGAGGAGAAGTGGACAGGGTGCATATCAGTAAGTCGATCTGAAAAAGAATGGTTGGTGGGCTCAGAACTGTCCTGCGTTGATAGCTCTTATGCATCTAAAGGAGATGAATTGGAAATGGGAAAAAGGAGGTTGTGTATGGCAGTAAAAGAGATGACTTCCTGCTCTGGAATTGGCGTGTCCTCCTGCTTGGTACCGGGACACCACCCAACTAGTTCCGCATCCCAGCCCAGCACAGCCTATTTTGGACTCCTCCAGGTATTTCACTCGTTCCGTCCAACTCTCCAGTGCATTCCAAAAAACCAGCAGCAAACGGTCAGGTGTTCTGTCTTTTAAACTGCTTGAGCGGGAAGGGGGGGGGGTGAGAGTTGATGTTACACCCTATGCAGACATGGCTACAGTGAGCTACGATCCCATCTCACTGTCTGAGCCCTGAGCAGAGTGTGCCCATTTGTCCTGGGCTCACCATGGCATGACATCACACTGCCTTGGAGACCAGAGCTCACAAATTAGCTTCCAGATGCTCCCAGCCACCTCAGGTGTATCATCTCCTGATGATATCAATGAAAGTTGGGTGTAGCTTCTCCCGATGGCCATGTAGGTGTTCAAATAGAGGCGCTTTCAGCCAGCTGGCCAGGCTGGGCAGTCATCACTGGTAGGAAAACATGGCGAGGGCCAGCTAAAGTGGTGGTTGAGTCCTGGCATAATGAAGTGCTAGTTAGTCTATGGCAGGAGCATGTTTGAATACAAATAGTGAGCTTTAGATATGGGGTTCCCGATAGCTGAAATAGAGGTGTTTGTGGCAGGTTGGATAGGTAGGGTGGTTATCAAGTCACTCGTTGTAGCTTAAATAATTTATGTATTTCAAAAGCATGATGTAAATATAATTTATTATCTATATATTAATACGGAAGGACCAATTTTGTGCTCCTCTTAGCGGGTGCGTCACGTTTTTCTCGGTACTGTGACCTGGACTGAAAGAAACTTCGTACCTGTAAGAGTGCATCGCACATAGTGAAAATAGACAACCTTGAACTCTGAAGCATCTATATATTAAGACTGAAGGACCAATTTTGTGCTCCGCCTAGCGGTCCCATCACGTTTTTCTCGGTACTGTGACCTGGACTGAAAGAAACTTCGTACCTGTAAGAGTGCATCGCACATAGTGAAAATAGACAACCTTGAACTCTGAAGCATCTATATATTAAGAATGAAGGACCAATTTTGTGCTCCTCCTAGCAGTCGCATCACGTTTTTCTCGGTACTGTGACCTGAGAAGTTTTGACACGGTGTTTGTACGTCAAAGTAGACAAGTGCACAAATCCGGGGACTTCTTCACAAGGAGTAGTGTACACCAAAAATGTCGTGTACAAGTTCGTTTTGTAGGCCTGGCTAGGTAAGGCCATGGAGTACATCGACTGGGATCCGGCTCTTTCAAGAGCCGCCACTGGTTGTCATATTGGGCTCATGGAACGGAATCCGTCTGTGATGGGGTTTTGGCTAGTTATTATTATTATCGCTGGCAACGAAAGAAGGGATGTTGATGGCAAAATATGTAAATATTTCTTGGATTTGACTCCAAGGGGTGGGGGCTTAGGGTCACAGAGGTCAAAATGGCGGGGGGGGGGGACTCAAATTTTGATATTGCATCGTTCCTACTGGAACTTTTTGCCATCTTTAAACTTTGATTTAGGTGGGAAGCATTGGGATTTGCGATGGCGTGCCGTCGACTTCACTCTGGTTGAAATTTATATCCCCATTAATAAGCACTCAGCTAAATTTTTAGGAGTCAATCATTGATGATAAGCTCACCTGGCCTGAGCACATCTCCTCTATCTTTAAAACTGTTTCACGGAACAGGTATTTTATCTTCATTACTTTCATTTCTCCCCTCAATCTCTTCATTTTCTTTACGATGCTATATTTTTATCTCACCTCATTTATTGTAATACTGTATGGGCACGTACCAGCAACAATAAGCTTCATTCACTCATTGTATCTCAAAGAAGAGCCTTGAGGATTTGTACCTTCTCACATCCTCGAGAACACACTGCACTTCTTTTCATTATACTTTACACTCAAACTCTTAATGGTCTTAACAGATTGCTCGTCTTAACAAAAATAATACGTTTCCCAGCCTGGAAGCCTTGGAACCCTAATCATATTAATAATAATAATAATAATAATAATTAGTTTTTTCTCCGTCTTGGTGGTCTTCAGGGTATTGGGTGCCTTAAAGGGTCTTCAAAGGTCGAAGGGGTCTCAACCATATAAAGCGTCAAAAGGTACATTTCATAGTACGTAATTAATTAAGACGTACGTAATTAATGGACGCAAAACGCATGACACACGCACACACCATACCACATTCTGCAACAACTTGTTCGGACCCGACACTTGCACGTCATCCTCTATGAACCATGAATACAATGAGATTTTACGGTCCTCTTCTTTGGGACACTATTGACGCAGCAATGAAAGCCCAGCTGCCCGTGAACAAATTCAAATCTTCCAACAAGAACCTTTTCATATCCCAACATGTGGGTTTATAGCATAAACTATGATGTTTAATCAATTCTTCTTTTTCACTATTTTGCCAATTCTTGTGTTTGCTTTTGCTCATAGTCTTTGTCATAGTCATTAGGTCCTAGTTTTTGTGTGATCGTTGATAGTTTGTTGAAGGCATTTCACCACAAGTCTTTTTGTAAATGCCCCGACAAACTACTCTAGCTATGTCACGCATATGGAAATTATTATCTATTTCTACTTAACCTTGTACAGAGTATGGGAAAAAGAATTGGGTTAATTTGAAACCGAAAGAATCACTTTTGAGATTCACATTCTTGGTTCGATGACTAACAAAATAAGACGAGACCGTAAACGATGATCCTGGTGCTTCCTCCGGCAGGGCACCGCATTGTAGTGTACACCGTTCATTGGGGATGACATACAAGGCATCTTCCTTTGGAATAAATTCCTCTTATTTTATTGCCTGTCTTTCTTATTTCAAAAAATGATTTAGGGGTTATATTTTGGGTGTCATTGTTAAAAAAAAAAATCCTTTATTCACTGAAGGAATTTGGTTCACTATGTTAAACATCACCACCAATGTATCATATTGTTTACAGAACCCCGGTTCTGTTGAATGAGTCTCATGGCAAGAGTCACAATATTGGAAAAGTTTTCACTCCGACACAAGATATTCAACAGAGAGTGCAGGAATTTGTAATTTGTTTAGGGTTTCACAGCTCCTCTTCACGAAGGACACTGTAGGATCTTTGATGTCCACCAACTAATGCCGGTAGATGGGGTTCGCCAGTTTAATGACCACCCGAGAGACGGCACGCACATCGATGTCTCTCCCTACATGCGAAACAACAGAGTGACAGTTTACAGCTCGGCCAAGATTAAAAGCCAAGGCTAGACAGCTGAGAATCAAGTGCACGTATCTCTGGGCTATCCTGCCAGCCCAGTCCCGTCGATAGACAGTTTCGTGAAGAAGATTGTGATATGTCTGTTTAAACCACCGAAGTCTCCATGAAGGTGGTTTCCTTTCACAGGTAGTTTGTAAGACATTGCAAGTTTTTGATCTTGCATGACTTAAAGTGGAACTTGAAAGCAGGTTAGCTTCTCAGTACGACGCTACTCTCATGTTTCTTAATGGTACACATCACAGGGATGAGAGGTGTAAATGAGTTGCTGCAGTGCAACCGAAAGATACCATTCAGACTGCAGCCACAGAATACCAGTGAGATGCTAAATCTCACTAACTAGTGACATGCTAAATCCTCGAGGGTGGTTGCTATTTCAGCGAGCCATAGTCCCCTATCGTTGCTCTGCCAGGAAGTTGTGTGCACTGTTATGCAAGTTGGAATTGTATACAGCAGGCCTGTGCAGTTTCTCTGTTGAAAAATTTCCATCAGAAATGGATTGTTAGCATGCAAAAGTATAATGATTTTCGTATGCATGAAAAAGCCTGACTTTTATGCAATAATATTTCAGAAGAGGAAAAAAAACTGAAAAAAAAATCAATGTGTTTCACAGGCAGTATGAGTCATCAGTGTGTGTGCTGTCCCTCGGATGGACATTCAGCTTGGCGTCCCCTCTGCCAGCATTCGTTGGTGGATGTTAAAGATCCGATTGTGTCCTTTGTGAAGAGTAGGCAAGCTATCGCCGGCACCATGACCAAATTACAAATTCCTACTCGAACCAGCAGAAGGCACTGCATCGGCGGCACAGCCACGCCCGCGGCCTTGTGCTGCATACGAACGAACGAAGTACCAATAACTAGTGGGTGCTAACTGCACTTTATACTGCAATGAAAACAGAACTTTCAAAACTTCGATTCAAATTTTTGTTTTGTAACTCATGATTTGAAAACTGCACTTGCACCCATTCTTTTCATTTCGTTTCCCTTCTGTACTTTGTATATTTCCCCCTTATTCTGGTACTTCCATTTTCGTTATTGTGATTTCATTTTTACCTCCGCCACCGGGGGTGAAGGAGGTTATGTTTTCACCCCTGTCTGTCCGTTTATTTGTCTGTTTGTGTGCAGGATATCTCAAAAAGTTCTGGACTGATCCGGATAACATTTGGGGGGCAGGTTGGGTGTGTAACAAGGACGAACTATTTCGATTTTGGTGAAGATCCGAATCGGGATTCGGCGACTAGAATTTCTTAAGTGATTCTTCACCATTGAGAGATAGGGCCAAAAACGATATATAGCACGATATCTCAAAGTTGTGGACAGATTTGGTCGAAATTTGGTGGGCAGATTGGGTGTGTGACAAGGACAAATTGATTCGATATTGGTGAAGATCTGAATGCAGATCTGGATATGACAATTATTTAATTTTAAAGTGATTCTTCACCGTTGAGGGATTGGGCCAAAAACGATATATAGCACGATATCTCAAAGTTGTGGACAGATTTGGTCGAAATTTGGTGGGCAGATTGGGTGTGTGACAAGGACAAATTGATTCGATTTTGGTGAAGATCTGAATCCAGATCTGGATATGACAATTATTTAATTTTTAAAGTGATTCTTCACCATTGAGGGATTGGGCCAAAAACGATATATAGCATGATATTTCAAAAATGTATTGATCCCGATATGTTCTCGTTGATCAGGCATAACTTGACGGATGTATGCGCTCGACTGAGTGCCCTTCTAGTTTGTTTGTGTGTTATTCTTTCACGACCAAACCGTAGCACCTGGAGGCCCCAAATTTAAGTGTTTGGTACTTCAATGTCTGGGCAAGGTTTCAAACTATCACACATTGGCCTTGAAGAGACAACAAACTATCTTCCCACAAGGCGACCGACACACACACACACACACACACACACACACACACACACACACACACACACACACACACACACACACACACACACACACACACACACACACACACCGAGAGCCAGAAAGTGGTTACTTCCTCTTGAAATCGTATTTCAATCCAGCCCCTGCTGCGGTGCCATCAACTCGTGGGTCACAAGGGTTTCCACCTTCATGGGTTCCACCAGTTATGGTCCTGAGGCCTTATGACTCTCGGCTCTGATGCCCTCATGAATCTCCACACTGTTACGTCCACCAATCGCAGTTCTGATGCTCGTAGGAATCCCTGCCCTGAGGCTTCCACGAGTCTCTGCCCTAAGGCTTGTTTTTATTTTTTGGACACAATGTCAAGGCTCGTATAAGAGCGAACACACAGAACATATAAGAAAGGGAGCAGGAGACGAGAGGGGCAGGAGAGGGAAGCACAATACAGTAGGGAACAGAGATATTCGGAGATCTGTGAAAGGGAGAGGGATGGGGCAGGGTACATGAGGTAAACAAGATGGACACCACAGGGACTTTCAGGAAGGTAAGCAGGGAATTTGAAGTAGGTTGGTTTTGGGTAGATCAAGGGGGTAGAAAAGATCATGGTTTTGGATGGGGGAAGATAAGAAATGGTGGTGAACAGCTGTTTTGAAGACCTGCACGGAAGAGTGGGATTGAAGAGAGTGTTGGAGTTTGTTCCAGAGGCAGGAAAAAAGAGGAATGAAAGTGAGCAGTGATTCCTGATTTTGGAACTTTTACCAGAAGGGGTTACTGGCAGACCTTGAGCACCCTGTGACAGCTTTATCGTGGGAGATACCAATGATCCTAAATGCCTTGGTTGCCAAAGCGTAAAGCTGATAAAGGTGTGAGGTGGGAGCACCAGCCCAGAGGGGGAGAGCAGTACTCCATCAGGCTGCAGATAAAAGCTTTGTATGTGGTCAGGAGCTCAGCTGTGCCAAGGAAGGACAATGCACGACGGAGGATGCTTAGTCGGCGAATTGGCTTTGGAGGCCAGCTTGCAAATATGGCTTTCCCACGAAAGATCATGGCAGATATAGAGACCCAAAAGATTGAGTGAAAGGACATGTTCAGGGAGTGAAAGGGAGGTGGGGGTGGGGGTGGGGTGGGGTTCTAGACGGTCCTTTTGGATAGACATAGTGAGAGTGTGAGATTTGTTAGGCTTGAAAGACATGTTCCAAGTGTTGGACCAGCTTGTGATTTTATCCAGTTCTGCTGAGAGTGAAGAGGTTGCTGCTTGCCGATCGGAGGGATGACAGATGGTATGGCAAAGGGTAGAGTCATCAGCAAAGAGATAAAGAAGATTTTCCAGAGATTCAGAGATATCATTGATGAAAACCAGAAAAAGAACAAGGCCCAGAACACTGCCTTGAAGAACTCCAGCCTGGAGAGGAAGAGGGGATGCGATATATCTGGGGAGATGGCTCTGATGTCACATCTGGCATTGAGGACCTCCATCCATTGTTGGGAAAGCAGAAGCAGCATGTCCAGGGTAGAGTGACCTGGTCTGAATCCAAATTGATGATCGGAAATCAAGCCATGAAAGCATGCGGTATGTCTGGGGAGATGGCTCTGATCTCATTTCTGGAAGAAGAGGAAGGATTTAATTTCGGAAATGATGATGGATTTCACGACCTTGCTGATGATTGGGAGACGGTTGATTAGTCTGTAGTTGCAGGGATCTGTTTTTGCACGTTTTTATGCAAAGCGGTAATGTTTGCTGATTTCCTTGCAGATGGCAGATGACGTTGAGTGAATGAGAAGGTGACTAGAACAGAGAGAGGGAGAGCAAGAGCAGCAGAGTAGTTTTTAGGACACGTGGGCTGATGCAGTCTGGACCGGTTGCAGAATCAGAGTCGAGGTTTGAGAGCAAACTCTCAACCTTGTCTGGAGAAAAGGACAGAGTCCAGGAACAGCTGGGTGCGACTGGATAAGGTGGGTACAGAACGTGATGGGTTTGGGAAACAATATTTAGAAGCAGACACAGAGTTTAGGAATTCAGCCTTTTCACGTTTAGTGTCAGCTGTGCATCCATTTGAGGTAAGGGGGGATGGGGGGAATCGAGGGGGATGTAGACCAGAAACAGACAACCAGACACCACCAGGATTTGGAGGAGGGAGACAGGTTTGAGAGTTCAGACTTGAGAGGAGAAAGATGTCGTTTCCTGGCTCTCCTGAGGGTAGACACACACTTGTTCCAAGCTTTGTGGAATGGAACTGAGATTGCCTTCAGTTGGATTAGCCTTCCATGAGGTAAAGGCAAATTGTTTCAGGCCAACTGCCTCACCACAAGCTTCAGTGTACCATGGGCAGGAGGAAGGGTATGACAACTGAAGAGGAGAGGGGATAAATCTGTGCGCAAGAGAAAGAGCAAATTTCTTTTTAAGAATTCCCAGGATGAGTTGATGTCAGAGAAAGTAGAAATGGGAGACCAGTCTAGAAATTTGATGGCTGCTCGAAGACCCTGCCATTCAGCCTGAGTGAAGTGCCAGACTTGATGGCACTGAGGTGGTTCTCTAATAACAGCCAGAGAGATGTCTACTTTGACAATCATGTGGTCAGATAAACCAATTGTAGCAGAGGAAGAACAGCAGATATTTTCAGGGAAATTGGTCAAAATCGAATCCAGAAGAAACGGAGTACCATTGATTAAGATCTGGGTTGGGCAGTTGACAGATTGTATCAGACCCAAAGAGTCACAGGAGTCCTTTGCTGGAGTGCTCTGGCAGGTGAGAGAGGTACCCACACCCAGCCAACTGGCATGATAAATGAAGTCACCACATATGAGGAAGAGAGAGTTCAGATGAGAGGATAGAAGTTGGTCCATGTTTTCGGATAGTGAGATGTAAATGGGGTCATCACTGTTTGGTGGAATGTACAACACACATATAAACATGAGGTGGGAGTGGAGGGAAGCCGTAGCCAGATGTATTCTTGGGGGCGTGGGAGAGTGAGCGCAGGGCAGGGAGAGTGAGGAATGGAGTTTTTCATGAAGAGAGCAACTCCACCGCCAAGACGAGACTGGGTCTGTCATACCGGATGAGGGAGTAACCGGAGAGAGATACTAAGAAGTCCGAGACGTCTTGAAGGAGGAAAGTTTCTATTAAGCAGATTATGTCTGGTTTGTCAGTGGCAACCTGTATGGAAAGATCTGTCAGGTTAGAGCAAAGGTTCTGGATGTTTGTGGTCCACACTGTTAAGGAAGAGGGAGGTGAGGATGCTTTGGGTGCTGTGGAGGGGAGGGTAGGATGAGGGAGGAGGGGGTGGGGGGAGGTCGGGAGAGCTGTTGACAGTGTGTGGGGGGTTGCAGTAGAACTCAGGGAGAGGGGCCGGATGAGGAGGAGGAAAGGCTCAGTGGTGATTGGATGAGGCACAGTGGGGAGTAATAATCGAGGAGGCAGAGGGAAGTTGAAGATTGGAGGAGGTGGAGGAATGAGTTGGAAGAGAGAGGGCAGGGGAAGGAGGCAGCTTTGTGGATGTGATGGGCAGCAACTTTGAGAAGGTGGAGTGAGGGGGGAGATTGAAGGGAGAAGGATGAGGGGGGAGTTTTTGAGAAAGGTGAGAGGGAAGCTTGGAGGGTGAAAAGGGTGAAGGTTGCTTTGAGAGGGAGAGGTGAGGGGGAAGCTTTGAGAGGGAGGCGAGACGATGAGAGCAGGCATGACCAAGGGGCAGGAGGGTGAGGGGAGAGATGGGAAGGAAAAACTTGGTAGTGGTATGGTGAAGAATGGAGTGGGCAGTGGGAGGCACAAAATTTGAGGGATTGGGAAAAGGGGAGGTGTGATGAGAGGAAAGAAAGAGCATGTTTGAGATGTTGAGGAGTACACTGATTGAGGGAGTGAGATATCTGTTCGGTTAGAATGGAGCCAACAGATGTTATAACACCACTCAGTTTGGGACACCAGAGGAGGAGCTGAGAGTAAAGTAGAGGACGGTGAAGAGGTGCTGATGAATGAGCGGAAAGATGGAAGGGGTATGGAGAGCTAACAGCTCAGCTCCCATGAGTCTCTGCCTGAGGGCATTCACCAATCCCATTTTCAGCAACAAAGCATTCCACGCTTCTCACGTGATAATGGACAGCTGCAGGGGAGGAGTCTATTCCTTGCTGGGGCCTTTGGAGACATGCCATCATTTTGTGGAGTCTCTGCTTGAGTATTACAGATAGGGAAAACACACAGGACCCATTATCCTAGCTATATCGAAAGCAGCGAATACCCTTCCCCACATGGACAACACCTGAAGACTTTTACCCTAAACACACCCTTAATACAGGGAAGTTTGAAATGTGTCCGCACATACACAGTGTTGAGAGCCTTTATCGAATTATTTTGCCTGGTGTTGGCTTAATGGTTTGGGTTGTGGGCTTGGGATCCGAGGATCCTGAGTTCAAATCCCACTTGGCTGTTGAATTAATATCAGGTGGGGTTGACTCTGCCTGTCATCCTTCCGAGGTTGGCAAAATGAGTGCCAGCTTGCTGGTATCCTGTGTCGGAGTGGCGACCCATCCAGGATTGTGTCCAATAGCCAAGGAGACTGCTTCGGCAGCATCAACGCTCTGCATAGGGTATGGTCCCAATGGATGGATGGATATATCTAACTATTGGCTCCCTTCTCCTTAATGTAAAAAAAAATTGCATCAAATCTGACACTAATTACAAGGAAATTATGCACAGGCGGAGGAATTCGGCTCATCATGCTTGCGCCACACCAATAGCAGATTTTCATAAATCCATCAATACCCCTTCCCTTCGTGTGCAGCCTTTTGGCTGCTGGTTGCATCATTGGTTCGGGGCACGGATATGCCACTGATGCAGTGCCCCTATTACCAGTACACTGGTACTCATTTCACCGACCTCGGAAGGATGACAGGCTGAGTCAACCCCCTGGTATGTTAATTCAGCAGTCAACGGGGCTTGAACTCAGGACCCTTAGGATCCCAAACCACCACCCTAACTGCTAAGCCAACACCAGGCTTAGCTGACATCAATTAGAGTCAAGTCCTTTAATTTCTTTAATTTTCATACCCAGTATCTTCAAATATATATATATATATATATATATATATATATATATATATATATATATATATATATATATATATATATATATATCAAAATGGGGAGGAAAAAAGAGTTGGGTTGATCCAACAACAAATACGTAGCCCTGCTTTTTTATCTGACAACTAGCAATGTGTGCAAGCTTACAGTCAGTTGATAATAGTACAAGATTCATTAATGTATACCTTACATTAGTCAGTAAAAATTATTCATATAACAACCCCTCCTTAAGTCTGCATTTTGCTTTGTGCACAATGCGGGGAAGTTTGGAGGAGGGTGGAAGGGTGTGGGGAATGTTTGCGGTGTTGGATTTAGCAGCTTGAAGGATTTCTGCACAGCCGCTTTTCACGGGTTCATATTAAAAGAAGTGACCCACAAAGCTATGCTCGTAAATGAAGTCCAGAATGGTGATGGCGAAATCTTCGTGTCGTGTCGTTAAAATGCAATAAGAAAGCGCTGCGGGGATGCAGCAGATAGAGCAACTGACGCCTTTTCGTAATCCAACAGAACATCGTACCCTCACAGAATTGTAATGGGATGTGGAAATGAGCTCGACAAACAAAGCAATTACATATTACCTTAGCTGCAGAATTATTGCCGGGCTTTCCTTGTTTACCGTCTGGTCATCATTTCCGAGGGGTGTCAAGACTCAGAAGGTGCTCCACATCAATTTTCGCAATTACACAAACCAACCATACAGTTTACCCTCCCACATTGTCAGTAATATCCAGGTTTATCATTTCGATGTTTTTGAAACAAACTGATGACATCCCACTTTTTATGTAAAAGACAAAACAAGTTCTTAAACTCCTTGCAGATTAACAGCCGTCCTGCATGCACCCTTTTCTTCTGCAATCTCCATTTCATGCATGATTACATGAACTTTCTCATCTGAGGTGTAAGTATTTTATAATTTTACCTCTTTGTCCATCCGATGATAAAATATGTAGTTGTTAACCTCACGCATGGCAGTACTTGCATCGTTTATTAGATTTCACTTTATACTACATTACTTTATGTGTAAGGAATGTTTTTAAATGCATTAGTTGCAAAGAAGGAATTATTTTTATTCAGAAATTATTTTATTCAAGAGCATTTTAGCCAAATAATATCAGCTTACCGTTTTTCACCTTATTGACCAGTTACATATTATTTTGCACGTCTTGTACGGGTGAACCTTCCCACTGTTTTGTGAAATGATGTCTTTCTTACAGGTAACATATCATAAGGTAACATGTCGAGGTTTGCGCTTCATTAGACAATGAATAGAACATACACTTGAATCCTTTATCTTTGAGACCATGTTTGAATTGTGTTTGTGTCTTTTATTGTATTAGTGCCATACCGGTCCTACCGGAGGGGACTATCGGCTTGCTCTCCTTTTGTCCGTCCGTCTGTCCGTCTCGCCTTTGGTTTTTCCGATTTGTTTTCCCACACCCTGTAACATATTCAACTGAAACTTGGTACATGGCTATATTATGATAAGGCCAAAAAAAAGAAGAAAAAAGTTGACTTTCCGGTAATCCGACTTACCCCAATAATTCCTGCTGATCCCAATTTTTTTTTTGTTATTTTTTTGCGAGGGTCGACTTCCGCGGGCAGCCATTTTATGTCCACTGTGCATGGCATTACTCTGTGCCATTGTTGACCGCTCTGCTCTCAACGGAGAAAATCAGCGGCTGTTTATTTCAGTAAAGGGTCAGAAAGTTTTATCGACAATTTTAAAAACATTGCACAACCCACCTGGGACACATCGATGGTGTCTTGTTCAACTTCAGAAAATGGACCCTGCATAGACATTTCCAACTTTGACAGAAGTCATGGCTGCCGTGCAGACGTTTGGTGTTCGGTTTTTTTTCACTTAAAGTGCCGATGTGGGCACCAAGACGCACAAGATATCAGACCCATGAGGTCTGCATTTTACATATTTATGTCTGGTGAAAAATGGCGACCACCAAAAAAACACCTAAAAGGTATGTTGTGAAGAAAAAGATTAAGAAAAAGAAGAAGCTTATTGTGAACATCGGTCTAAAATCGAAAACTTAGTGGGAATGAATATTGTAGAATACAGAAGTGACTTTCTTGAAAATTATTTTAAGCCAGTTTTGTTACAAAGTACGAAAAATTGCAAGTTTCTTGTGTGCCTTTAATAGACGGGACTGTACTTTCTTGAGGGAGGGGCCTGTTTATACCCTGAAAACAGTCTAAACATTTTATTTTATACCAGCAAATATCACCTATCGCTTTGTTGACAGGAATACAGGGGAGGAGGGGCATGGGAGCAGAGGAGTTGGTGGGGGGGGGGTGTCAGGGTGTATTACAATTGCTATGTTGCCAGATTATGCAGATTAAATTTATAGTGCATTAGTTGGGCGTGAGTTCAGGTTTTTTATTTTGAGGAGTGTATATATATATATATATATATATATATATATATATATATATATATATATATATATATATATATATATATATATATATATATATATATACTTCACAGATGCCCCCAAAGGGTGTAATCTCGGATTTTTGTCACCCGGAAAGGGTTTAATGCAGTATATCTGAATATACAGGATTTTCAGGGACGATGAATGGGAGATTAGTATTCTTCAATTCCTTCATATGTCCTGTTGAGCCATATTAAAGATGTGCTGTCTTTATCACTGCTGAGACCAGCTTCACTGTTTAAAATAAACCTTACAGAGATACTAAATTGGTGTCATTCTATCCTCTGACTTGTGTACACAATACTGTTTTACCCCTAATTTGGTATCTCAGAGTGGACATGTTAAAGTTCATGATTCTATAGCTTTTCAACTATCAACATACATATATTGGTTGGAAAGATGTAGAATCTGAAATACTGTATTGCTTCCATTTCAACATGTCAACCCCCCCCTCCCCCCCCTACACAACCACCACCACAAAAAAACCTCCCTCCCAACCTACTCTATTCATTGAGCGGCATGTTACCGGAAGGCCAACATTTTATTGGGGGGGGGGGGGCTAAGTTACAGAACAAGTTCGAGTTTCAGGGCGTTCCGTCCATTTTTCACAGTTATGCCCTTTTTAAACATAGAAAATATCATATATTATACATGGGTCAGTGTTCAGCTGCCCCGACTCACACCCACGCCTTTGGCCTGCCGATCTGTGCTGCTTCATGCAATGGAAGAGCATGATTTTATTTGGGTGGAGTCCATGCCCCAGTGCAAGTGTAATGATACCAGGTGTATAACTATGATGTATTATATATGCACATAAGCCGTGTGCATGTTTTTGCTTCTTGTACAGAATGTACATCGGGTTATTACCTCCGCCACCGAAGACGAAGGAGGTTATGTTTTCACCCCTTTCTCTCTGTTGGTTTGTTTGTTTGTGTACAGGATATCTCAAAAAGTTGGTGACCAATTGTGCTCGACCAAGTGCCTTTCTAGTTTTAATATGAAATGGGCAAAGCCGAGAAACAAACGAAACATGGTAGGTTAGAGAGATTCTTATTCTTCATTTTGGTTCCGGTATCCACTCGATCATGTGTTGAAGCACACTAATTTTTATCTCCGGTTTGTTCTCCTCGTCTTTAATAACTTACAGTCGTCAAAAGATATCAATAAATGAAAATTGCTTTTCCTTTTATTTTGCTGAATAGGCTGAAACACTATAGGTTAGAGAGTTTCATTTTCTTCTTTATTTTGTTTCCGGTATCGGCTCAAGTGTGCGTTAGACACAAACACATTTTTATCTCCCAAACATTCATTGGGCCCCAGAGGGGAAATGTATTGCAAAGCAATTCTCGCTCTTGTTTTACATAATCTTGGATGGGCCGCCACTCACAGAATGTGCCGGATAATTGGCTGAAGGTGCACCACAGACTCAGCATATCCCATTAGTATATATGTATGTATATATATATATATATATATATATATATATATATATATATATATATATATATATATATATATATATATATATATATATATATATATATATATAATAAAGAAAGTCCCACCCACATCTCTCACCTGTGAAAGGAGGGAATAGCCAATCAGCTTCATCTAATCAACTAAACCCAGGTGGCTAGGATAAAATAAATAAATAAATTGACACCTTCCATGCTCTGCTAGTCGAAACTGCTGTGTAAAGCAACCAAGAATGCCTACACAAGGTAAGCGCTTTGCTGTATCAAACCCTTTCAAAACCAACAACAAACCAGAGTTGATTGGTAGGTGAGTGTCACCTTATTCAGATCTCTCAGAGAGAATTGCAAAAATATTGCGAAATGCCTGTGTTTGAGTCGCCTACAAACCACTCCGTACTATTTTGGGTGTTTTAACCAAAATGAAAGATGCAACAACAGATAGTGACAAGTCAGGTGTGTGGACAGCATTGGTTGCAAGGACTGTGTGTGTGTGTGGGGGGGGGGGGGGACATATATCGGAGACATGGGGAGAGACCTCCATACAAGACTGGATGAGCACAAAAGGGCGATGCGATTGGCTTGGGTAACAGATCACTCAGCAATTGCACGGCACCACATACAAATGGGGCATCAATTGGACCAAGGAGGAACCCGCATACTGGATGTCATGCCCAACAAAGACCGGCGATTAATGCTCAAAGTCTGGCATGTTAAAGAACAGAGAGGCGGTCTAACAAACAAAACCATTGATCTCCCTATACAGTACAACCCATTGGTTGAAGAATGTATAAGGGGATGGTGCAAGAGCAAGGATACAGGAAGGTTCAACAATAGCTTTGGTATGCACACACTGCCACAAGAAAACACAACACAATTACAACGCACTGCTCCACACACTGCTAACACCATCACGGAATAACACACACTCACACCTTTCACCGGTACATGCACAACACATGCAGAAAGTGAATCACCCTGCACCCCCATCCCAATCCACATGCAGAACCAAAATATGGTCTTTTAATAACCCGGAGGTACTGGGGCATGCACAGTTAGCTTTGCATACACATAATTACAATGCCGGATTTAAAGATTTTTTTTAATGAAAAGGAATCGGTGGGAATCCAATGATGAGTGACATTGCCACATTCTGATACCCAAAAGATGTGCGCGTGCCGACACACATGACCGGAAGTTGTTCGCTATAAATATCCGCGTGTGGTTAGCTGTGCCTCTTAACTTAAACTGTGTTATCTGTGCTCTCATGGCTTGGTGGTTGGGGTGGTGGGCTTGGGATCCAAGGGTCCTGAGTTCAAATCCCTCTCGGCTGTTGAATTAATACCAGGTAGGGTTTACTCACCCTGTCATCCTTCTGAGGTTGGTGAGAGTGAGTACCAGCTTGCTGGGATGATTGAGCCATTCGAGTATCCTGTGTCGGAGTGGCGACCCGTCCAGGATTGTACCCATTAGCCCAGGCGACTGCTTCCGCAGCACTGATGCTCTGTGCAAAGTATGATCCCAATAGATGGATGGATGGATGGATGGATGGATGGATTGTTTGATCAATTGGTTGGCTGTGCTGTGTAGCTGAATGATGTATTGCCCCAACCACATCAATTTAATGGCACATGGTCATGTATATGTATATGTATATATGTACAGTATATATATATATATATATATATATATATATATATATATATATATATATATATATATATATATATATATATATATATGAGCTCTTTCACCCCACTTACTGATATTAAAGATCGCTGCCTTCTGGGTGATGGAGAAAGCTGAAATTTTACGTTCCGATGGATATCGAAGCCAGTTCACCAGAAAAATCCCAGAATCGTTGGAAAACATCCATAAATGAAAATATAAACTAGAAGGGCACTCAGTAGAGCATGCATACCTCTGCCCTGTTATGCCTGGTCCACAGGAACATATCTGGCCCAATACATTTTTGAGATATCGTGCTATATATCATTTTTAGCCCTATCTCCCAATGGTGAAGAATAACTTTTAAAATTCTAGTAGTTGGATCCGGATCCAGATCTTCACCAAAATTTAAACAATTCGTCGTGGTCACACACCCAACCTGTCCACCAAGTTTCATCCGAAGCCATCCACAACTTTTTGAGTTATCATGCTATATCTCTCAATTAGTTTAGCCCTATCTCTCAATGGTGAAGAATCACCCTAAATAAATTCTAGTCATCGGATCCGTATCCGGATCTTCACCCAAACCTAATCACTTCGTCCTTCTCACACACCCAACCTGTCCGCAAAATTTCATCCAGATTACAACTTTTTGAGATATCCTGTACACAGACAAACAAATAGACAGACAAGCCGGTAGGCGGCGATGGGTCGCCGAGAATGGAAACTATAAGATAGAGAGCAAAATGGATGTCATATAGCAGATAGGGAATCACCTTAAGATTATGCATATCAAATCTCATCCAGTTCCATCGACTGATAACTACTCGGTATCCATTTGAATGAAAAGTACCGAAAATGCGGTTTGAAATCGTAAATCCCCAAAGTTCGAAGGGGTGCTGTGAGTGAACAAAGGTCTAAATGGAAATCTCGCTCGATTGTTTGTGCACAATGTATTCCAGACGATTAGTGTGAATTTTCATGACCATCCAACCATAACCCTAGGAGGAGTAGCATTTGGCGCGAAGGCACCTCCAGCTCTCGCATATTATCGATTTTTGCACTAATTGACCTTTGACCCCTGACCTAAGCGAAATCGGTCAATATGTCCTGAGGCAAAGTTGTAGTACTCATTGAGTACCATGAACCTGCAAAGTTTCGTTCATATCGATGCACTCACCTGGTCACAAGGGGGCCTTCAATTTTCGCCAATTTTCGCACATACCCTAATTGTAGGGGGCACTGTGGGTAAAGTACTCCATATATCACAAAAACTGGAATGTATTTGATAGAGCATCACCTGTACATCATTCGTGCCAAATTTCATAATAGTCCTGCAGCGTAGTCTGATATTTCAGATCAATTGTTCAAATTTGCATAAAAGCACCAAAATTGGTGCACATGTAGAATAATGTATTCCGAACAATTATAGATATGGAGCCACCCGAGATTGTGCCTTGGTCAGCTTCGGCGACCATTTTCCAAAATGGCCGCCATTCTACTTCAGCGAAATTGGCAATATGCTCTTATTTTCTTATTGTATTGGTGGTAGATATAAGGAAAGTGTAAAATTCAGTAAATTGACCATGAAAAGGCGTATTCAAATATTATGAGCCAGTATTTTCGGTAAAAAGCCATTATTTGATTTGAAAATTGCTGCTCTCCTGAAACTTTTCGCTGAAAAGTACCCATTATTGCCTGGAGAACAAGAGTCAAATGATATTCATCACATTCAATGGGTTTGGAATCAACAAAAATTGCATTATAGATTACATACTTTACTGTATTTTGAAAAGTGAACTGATAATCGTGATAATGACAAACTCAGAAAATGTAGTCAAATTATTGCACACTTCACTTTGAAGCGGCTACGGTTTACTGCTTACTACCATTCTACCAGGACACATGGAACACGCATACATCAGTCGAGTACAATATGAGTTTCTGAGCTCAGGTGTACTGGCTCTGGATCAAGAAGTCAACACTTTTACAAGCAATGCGACTTTGCATTTGCACATTCTAAGCTTGGCCGATATCTCAGTCTGTGTCTACTGCGTCTGTCTACTGGCATTCTCCTTCACAAGCACAAAGTCCAGTGCATTGCAGATTAGCCTTCTTGCATTTGCAGCGGTTTCTACATCCTTTTTTTACAGCTGCACGACACCAGCTCGAAGCAGCTTTTTGAAGCCTCAGGGAGTGTGGTCCAGAGCGGTTTGTAGCACCCATCCTCTGTTTGCCGCCAACCCCAGCCTGTTGGTGATGGAAGTACGGATTGAGGGACCAAGACCTGCCCCCAGACATAGCCACCCTGGAAGACTGATCTCTTCACATGCTGTTCCAAAGCATCATAGGTAGGTGGGATGCGCTGGACGGAGTTCCTCTTGGTGAAGTGTTTCTTTCTGGCCTCGTTGACGTCCGTATATGGACTGGTGCGGTTATAGAGGAGCACGACAAACCTTTCAATGCAGTGCATTGTGTCATCCTGGATGTTGACTGGCATGGTGGTCAGGGTCACAAGAGAATCTGTCAGTTCTGGAAACGAGTTCCATGTGGCCCAGGCAGATTTCTTCCCATGCCCCACGAATGCTGATACCGTGTCACATCCGGTCATGGTGTGGAAGACAGGGAGGGCACGTGCCTTCTGTGGACCGAGGGAGGCAGCTATTTCATGGGCAGGGATGTAGCGGTAGTTCTTGCCTGTCCTAAAGGCAATCCAGAGTTCATCCACGCATGGTAGTGCCTGGGCTACCATCACTGCGAAGACGACGGCGCCAGTGTCTATTGTTCGAACTTGAATCCGACGGTGGTCATGTTCTGCAGCATGGGCCACATGTAGCATGATGCGAGTGTCCGTCTCTTCTTGACCGCATGTGACCAGCGAGCTTTCATCTTCCTGCCTTGGAAGGCAGATGACTGCTTCACCATCAGTGACTACCAGCTCCTTTGCCTCGTCATGGAAGGACTGCACCAGCACATCGGACAGGAAGGTGAAGAGCTCCACCTTGTTTGCTTCGACACCTAGGAAACTCTGCCAGTTTCCTGGTATGGCTGCGGTTCTCACTACGCGCCGTCCCACCCCTTTTCCTCGTTTCTCCCTTGTCGCAGTCTTCAAGGAGCCATCTTTGTAGCTATCCCAAACGAGGTCCCAAAAATGACCATTTCTCCCCAATACAATGGTTGGAAATATAATAAATCAACACAAATAACATTTGTATTGTTTTCCTTTCTAAATGCACATCACATGGAGTATTTATCACCTCTGAGAAACCTACAAAGAGAATAACAATGACAGATATCCCATGTTGTTAAAGTAGAATGGTGACCATTTTGGAAAATGGCCGCCAAAGCTGACCAAGGCAAAATCTCGAGTGGCTCCATATCCAGAATTGTTCAGAATACATTAGTCAACATATGTACCAATTTTGGTGCTTTTATGAAAAGTCGAACAATTGGTTTGCTATGCTGCAGTACTATAACCCAACGTGGGATAATGGCTTTCGGAATTGATTTTGCGTGAACGGTACCGATGTTGAAGTTTTTTCGGTTGTTGCTAGGGAACCAAAGCGTCCCTAGCAACCATCACAATTTCCAAAGCACTTGGTCATAACATGTACCTACCACCCGAGTTTGGTCAAAATCCGCCCACGTTTCCTACCAATTATGCTGATGACAAAGGAACAAACATCCAAACAAACATCCAAACAAACAGACAGAATTACTGACAATAAGGGTCACCTATTTCGGCAACCCAAAAGGGGTGAAAACATAACCTCCTTCACCTTCGGTGGCGGAGGGAATAAATGAAATAACATCGAGAAAAATGCAGGTGAGTGACCCGAGATCATGGGGAAGCATGGTAATTTTGTGTACCGACGGACATCGAAGTCGACACACCAGGAAAAATCACAGAACCGTCGGAAAGCATCCGTAAATGAAAATATGTAATTGAAAAAAAAGAAAGAAGAAAAATGAAAAATGAAATGCAGGTGAGCGACCCAAGACAATGGGGAAACAGTTTGTATGTTTACACAATGTGCAAGCACACCCCACTCGTAATATATAAAGCTGTTTCTCACCACTGACTGACTAACTCACTCACTCTCTGACTCACTGACTGATATTAAAGATCGGTACCTTCCGAGTGACAGAGAGCTGAAATTTGTATGCCAATGGACATTAAAGATGATACAATGGGAAAAATCGCAGAACTGTCAGTCAACATCCATAACAGATAATATAAACAAATGAAAATATATAAATGAAAAATCAAATTCAGGTGAGTGACCTGAGACAATGGGGAAGCACGATTCATATGCTTACACAATGTGTAAGCATACCCAGCGAGTGTATATATATATGTGTATATATATGTATATATATATATATATATGTATATATATATATATATGTATATATATATATATATATATATATGTATATATATATATATATATGTATATATATATATATATATATGTATATATATATATATATATATATATATATATATATATATATATATATATATATATATATATATATATATCTTCTTCTTCTTTCAGCTGCTCCCGTTAGGGGTCGCCACAGCGGATCATCCGTATGATCCGCATAGTGATTTGGCACATGTTTTACGCCGGATGCCCTTCCTGACGCAACCCTGGTCGCCTCTTGCGACACAGGGATATGGTACACCTATTTTGACGGGGATTTACACCAGTCCAGTATACTGGTACTCATTTCGCCGACCTCGCAAGGATGACAGGCTGAGTCAACCCCCTGGTGTATTAATTCAGTGGCCCAACGGGGCTTGAACTCGGGACCTTTTGGATCCCAAGCCGCTGCCCTAACCACTGCGCCAACACCAAGATATATATATATATATATATATATATATATATATATATATATATATATATATATATATATATATATATATATATATATATATATATATATATATATATATATATATATATATATATATATATATATATATATATATAGTTACGAATTAGCCGGTTCTTACAGCCATGCATGACCGCTTCAGCCCGAACGCAGTCGCGCGCCCGCCGAAACCCGGAATTCAGTCGTCGCTTCCGGACAACTCCGGAACCCTGCTACGGATGCCTTAACGCATCATAAACTGTCAATATTCTGTCCACGTGGTACAGGGTTAATTGCCGAATCTTGATATACCTAATTATCCGCGCAGACAGAAGTACCGAGAATTTATACCTCGATGGAACTTGTACGGCAACGAGCCGCTAAGAGTGCTCGTTCCGTGTGCAATGCCGAGCGGTTTTAATCGGCAAGTTCCGTCGGACCAATTACCACTTGAATTCGGCTTTACTAGCCGGCTAATTTCCCGAACGTGCCGTGGCAGTCAATGGTAGGAAAATGACGCAATGAGCAAGGTACATTCAAACAATGGGCATTTATTGTACAGCCACATAAGCAGTCAATGGGTGGATAGGGGACATGACACGAGCAAAAGCCTACAGCCGATGTCTATCGTTTTTAGCTCGCCTGTTCGAAGAACAGAGAGCTATAGCGATACCCCCGGCGTGAGCGTCAGCGTCAGCGTCAGTGTGAGTGTAAGCGTGGAAATGTTAAAGTTTTTGGTGCAAGTTATTTCCTTTCCAATATTTTTATCTACCACACTATTTTTTACTGATTAGAATATACAAATACATATATTGCTTTAAAATTATTTGGATCAGACTTCACTGCAATGCTTTTTATAAAATATTATTAGACTAGTCTTTTAAAAACGATAAATGTATAAAGAGGCGCGCATTGGATGGCTTTGACACCAACTCTCTGGTTATTATATATAGGCATGCACTTAATTCAGTTCTACTTAACAAGACAAGGCGCCACAGAACACTTTCATACAAAACCCCCAGAAAAGAACAGGGCTCACGAGCCTTTATTTCCACTTGCAGCCTGGATGACCGGAGGCTCACAAGAGGCCGGGCAGGTTACCTTGCCGCCCCTTGTGACGGCTCGAAGGTCTTCGGGTCAGTGACCCCTGCTGTCCCTGGCTTGGCCCTCGTGTCGCATGCGCCGGTCGCTTGAGTGGCCGGGTGGCTGGAGCAGCTTGGCGAGCGGCTTGCTCGGTTCTCCTTGGTCGTCCGGCCTTCACTGCGGCCTGGGCAGTCGGGCCTGACCGGCGATGTGCTCGGAGGAGTGAACGGGTCTTTGCTCTTTTAGAGTTGATGCCCTTTTATGACCCGTCCACTGCCTCAGCACCGCTCGACCGACTCAAGGCCGTTTGCCCGGACCGCGACGCAGCTTGCTCGACTCAGGCTGTTCGACGAGATGACTGCAGACGCCAGACAGCGACGAATATCCTTGGGAGCGATGAATATCTCCTCGATCAGCGCGCACACACACCTCGCCCGACATGCGACTCTCCAAGCTTCGCCCGTCTCCCGAATCAGCCTCCGAATAAGCGATGAAGCTCTGAAGTCAGCCTCCACCGGTGAACAACCACGATGTATCTCCGAAGTCAGCCTCAAACTCATCCGAGCTCGGCCCTTATATTGGCCCGAGGTGAGCCGCTCTCTGATCTCTGAACCCGAGGCCAGGCTCCGCCCACTTTTCACCTCCGACCTCTCACCTAGGTGAGTCTCGCGGGAAACCCCAAGTCCGACGTCACCCGTGGGTTTCTTTCGGGATAGACCTCCTTTTGACCCGCTTATGCAAATTAGCCACTCCGAGGCTGTTTGCACACGGTCGGTGTAATGTGGCTTTTTCTGTTGCGCAGTGTGTCTGCAACCAATGGCATTTTGCAGCTGTTGTTGAGGAGGATGTGATAGTTTCTGTTGTTCGGGGAAGTTTGTTGAAATAAAAGATAGAAAAGAATAACGCTACCTCAAGATTCACAGCCCTTTACACATTGGTGGGGATTCTAACCTGAAACACTTACTTATCTAAATAACTGATCTTCAGGGAACCTGAATGGTGTTTTGTGAATTTCCAAAACCGCAACAATATATATCTTCTTCTTCTTCTTCTTCTTCTTCTTCTTCTTCTTCTTCTTCTTCTTCTTCTTCTTCTTCTTCTTCTTCTTCTTCTTCTTCTTCTTCTTCTTCTTCTTCTTCTTCTTCTTCTTCTTCTTCTTCTGGCTGCTCCCGTTAGGGGTCGCCACAGCGGATCATCCGTTATTATCCGTATAATGATTTGGCACAGGTTTTATGCCGGATGCCCTTCCTGACGCAACCCTGGTCGCCTCTTACGACACAGGGATATGGTACACCTATTCTAACTGGGGCATACACCGGGCCCAGTACACTGGTA
>NC_140965.1:46709373-46754373 GCF_056783735.1 Eptatretus burgeri
CAATGCAGGACTGTACCTATTTGTTCTTCCATTTGATTTGAATTGAATTTGTTTTAATCCCATTCTCAATTCAATTGAATAACAATAAACGTCAAAGGTCCACGTCATTGGTCCGATCAAAGCGGAACATCTTTGTTCCCGGTCATCACTGCATGCATCCTCCTCTCTCTTTCCCGGTCATCACAGTTATGTCTATTTTTAATGTGGTAACACACCAGAACACATACACTTGACGAAACAAGTCCTGGTGAGGGTCTGCAATCTCTGGTTGCTTTTTTTTTCTTGTTAAAATTTGTTTTTACATGTGTGAAATTTTAATTTTGATTGCACAATGAAATTGCTTGTCAATTATGTGTGAAAACACTTTGCATTAAATGGTGTTGCTATTATTTCATGGGAAGCAATAATTTGTTGGTTCAGCAATACAGTGCATGGAGTGCAGTAAATATAGCCACAGAGTTATATGTGATAGTATGTACATTCAGGGATGTTGAGAGGGGTAGGGGGCGTGGGGGGGAGGGGGGCGGGTGTCGCTCCCTCGGTGCCTGGGGTCCGTTGAAGGGCCCAAGCTTTTCCTGTAACTGTAATTTTTTAACACAAATCTAAGAGAGAAAGGGCGGGGGTGGGGGCTCCGAGGTTGTTGGCTTCAGGGCCCTTGCTGGCTCTCGATGCCCCTGTCTACAGCAGATAGTCCCCGGACTTATTTTAACAATCCAAGGCGGGATGTAGACAGAACAATTCCATGTTAAACGCGAACATATGAAGACTAACAGACTTGAAAATGGTTTTATCTTGTTAATACGCCACAATATTCTATTCTAGCAAATACCACCCATCGCATCGCTGACAGGAGCACTGAGAAGGGGGAAAAAGAGGGGGAAAATAGAGAGGGGTGGGTGGAGAGTGAGGAGATCGAGGGGGAAAGAGAGAGGAGAGAGGGGGAAAGAGAGAGGAAAGAGAGGGGGAAAGAGAGAGAGAGGAGAGGGGGAAATAGAGGAGAGAGAGGGGGAAATAGAGAGGAGAGAGGGGAAAATAGAGAGGAGGGAGGGGGAAATAGAGAGGTGGAAAGGGGAAATAGAGAAGAGAGAGGAAAGAGAGAGAGGAGAGAGGGGGAAAGAGAGAGGAAAGAGAGAGAGAGGAGAGGGGGAAATAGAGCAGAGATGGGGAAATAGAGGAGAGATGGGGAAATAGAGAGGAGGGAGGGGGAAATAGAGAGGTAGAAGGGGGAAATAGAGAAGGGAGAGGAAAGAGAGAGAGAGGAGAGGGGGAAATAGAGAAGAGAGAGATGAAAGAGAGAGAGAGGAGAGGGGGAAATAGAGAGGAGAGAGGGGGAAATAGAGAGGAGAGAGGGGGAAATAGAGAGGAGAGAGGGGAAAATAGAGAGGAGGGAGGGGGAAATAGAGAGGCGGGAGGGGGAAATAGAGAGGAGGGAGGGGGAGTAAGGAAGAAGGGAGAATAAGAAGGAAGGGAGAGTGAGGAAGTTGGGAGGTGGGGGGGGAGGGGGAGGGAAGGCAGCGAAAGGTGAGAGGAAGGGAAGGCAGACGTGTGGTAGAGTGTCAATTACGATTCATTCTGTCTTATCAAAATGATTCTGCCTAGAATAACAGTGAAGATGGAAATTAAAACATTGCCTGAAATCCATTTTATGCAGGCCATACTATAAATACCACCCAGAGACAAACAACGCCCGGACGCGTTCCGAGACAGACACACACACACACACACACACACACACACACACACACACACACACACACACACACACACACACACACACACACACACACACACACACACACACACACACACACACACACACACACACACACAGACATTTATTAGTAAATATTAAAAGAGGAAGAAACCTCACAATCAGAAGGATGTTCCTGCCCACTCTCGCTTTCCTTTCCATTACTACACATGGAGATAGTTTTGCTTCGGCCTAAGTCACATTTGCCACGGCGGCCATGGGGTCTCCAAAATCTACGGCCACTAGCAATTATACGGCGGCCGCAGTATTTCCACCGTCACACAATGTAGCAGTCACATATGTTTTTATTTTTCGGGGAGCCGCACGGCGTATTTATAAATTGTGGAGACCGAAAACGTGGGGTTACCGTACGGTCTTTGATTTGATGTCGCACGGTGACCTTAGGGCGTTCCTGCAGCGGCTATAGAATTTTCAAGGCAGGCACAAGGCGACTGCAGGGGGGCCCTAAGGCGAACGTGCGGCCAGACGGACGGTAACGAATGGGTTAATTATTTATTTATTTTTTGCCAGTTTTTTTTTTCGGCTTGTCGAATTGCTACGGCGAACGTAGAAATGAAAAAGGTTATAATTCCGCGTTATAATTCCACGGCGACCTTACGGCCTGTAAAATATAGCCATACGGTGTAGGGCCACCCCGAGGCCACCTTAGAAACTCTGCGGCCGCCGCACGTTTCTGTCAATTCAGAGGGCGTACGGCCGCCGTATCCTCGCTGTCGAGCAAATGTGACTTAGGCCTTACTTTTCGTGGAAGCCTTTCAAGTTATGTTTTTCTTTAAAAGTTGTTTTCTATTGGCACTATTTTTGCACCTTTCGTAATATTACACCATTAACCACACCCATTTAGGTGTGCTGGCACATGCTACCACACCCCCCACCGCCCACAATGTTGATTGGTAGGTGTGGTCCTGCCCACTCTCGTTCCCTTCCAATTACTCGGCATAGAGATAGTTTTTCTTACATTTTGTGAAAGCCTTTCAAATTCAAGTTATGAAAATTTCGACTAGTCGTGGACCGCAAAACAATGTTGTAGATTCGTGTTGAAAACAAGTCCTGAGCTTAAACCAATTTTGAGTTCGACTCTAAAGAAGATAAGAATAAGAAGAATGACAAAACAGCTATTTTGGCTCGGTCAATTATGTATTTTAACGATGTTGTCCAACAGTTTAATTGACATTGGATGTGAAATCCTTCACAGACAACTGGTAGGTACTTTATAGCTTGGAGGTTTCAAAGATTGTATCTCGGTTGATTTGTTGTTGTTTTTTGAGGATTTGTCTTGCGTTAAACCTATGGATTGTCCGGGTCATTGAGGAAGGAGTTCAGGTTTTTTTTTAGGTCAGCAGACGGTGGGGAAGCTACGAAGAAGGAGCTGATAATGTAATTGTGATGACTAAGGCCAGGCAAGAAAATAGAATTTTCGGAAGGGAAAAGTTAAACATATTCAATGCCAATGCAACGAGTTTAAATAATATGATGGAAGAGCTTGAAGTCAAATTGGATCTCGAGGAGTATGATATGGTTGCAGTAAGTGAGACATGGTTTAAGGAGGAGATTAACTGGAAGACAGGATTATAAGACTTCAAGGTATATCGGTGTGACAGGAAGGAGGAAATAGGACGAGTAGCACTCTGGATAAAGGAAAGCATTACATCAAGAGAAAGGGGTGGCATTACGGAGGGAATTAAGGTAGAAGATTCTGAATTGATTGAGATTAGAGATTGTAAAAACAGTAAGATACTGCTAGGATGCTTTCATTGGGCTCCAGGTGTGAAGGAAGAGGATTAAGGAGGGGTACATGAAGAATTCAAAGGGGCATGTGGTAAGGGAAGAGTGTTGATTCTGGGGGATTTTAACTTGCCAAGTATAGATTGGTTCCAGGAACAGGGAAAGGGCAGAGCTGATGAGGATTTCTGAGACTTAGTCCAGGATTGCTTTTTAACCCAGTTTGTAAATAATCCCACTGTCGTTAGTGCAGTGTTATGTCAGGTCAGGTCAGGAATGGGAGCATGTGCCAGAGTAGTGCGTCGCTGCGACCACTTTCTGTACTCAAGGGGCCTTCATCTGGCCATCCCCCAGGCAGATGCCTGGCCCGTCCCCAGTTCCTTGAGATGCTGATCAACCTGCTGTATCCACGAGGAACGTGGTCGGCCCGTTGGCCTCCTCTACTCATGAGGCTCTTTCACTGAGAGAATCTGGTGAGCAGGATCAGTGTCAGGAAAACGGGCCACATGTCCATACAGCCGCAGCTGACGCTCACTAACTATGCAGGTAACAAATCTCATTTGAGTCTCTCCCAGCAACCGCTCGTTCGACACAAAGTCCGACCAGTGATAGCCAAGGATTCTCCCAAGGGACCTGGTCCCAAAGGAATGAAGTCTCCATCTCAGATCCCTGGTCAGAATCCAAGTCTCACATCCGTAGAGCAAGACTGGAAGCACCATGGACATGAAGACTCAGACTTTCGTCCTCCTGCACAGGTAGCGACAGCACCACACCCCATGATCCAGTGAATCCGTGACTCCCCATGCCCGACCCAGGCATCTATTGACCTCCTGGCTCACAGCCAGCAGAGACAAGAATATCACTGCCAAGGAAAGTGAATCTATCCATGACCTCAATGTCCTCACGACAAACAGATACAGACAAGAAAGCAGCATCCAAGATGTCATTGAAAGCCTGGATCATAGTTTTGACCCAGGAAACCCATAATCCCAGTGGCTCTGACTCCACATTCAGCACATCGAGGACCCCCAAAAGGATCTCCAGAGTCTCCACAAAGATGACTGCGTCATCTGTTAAATCAAGGTCAGAGATCTTGACATTCCCAAATGATGCACTGCAGCTTGATCTCTCTGACATCCTCCCCAGAATCCAGTCCATACAAGTTCTGAAAAGTGTGGGGGCTAGTACACACACATAACAAATTCCAGTAACAACTGGAAATACATCGGAGATGGTACCATCACATCTCACAGCACTCTCAGTACCAGAGTACAGTTCAGACATCAGATTGATCAGTTTTGGTGGCACCCCATGAAGACCAAGAATCCTCCAGAGGGCATCCTGATTCACTGAATTGAATGCTTTGCAGAGATCAATATAGGCTGCAAGCAGCCCCTGCCAAAACTCTCATCTGCATTCAGTGAGGACCCGAAGGGCAAGGATACAGTCAATCGTTGACCTCTTTGGTGTAAAGCCTGACTGATCTGGGCACTCGTGCTTAAGCAGATGGTGGCGAACCTGATCATGAATTACCCGAGCAAAGACCTTGCCCGGCACTGAGAGCAGCGTCACCCCTCGGTAGCTGTTGCAGTCCTGGCGATCACCAGTGTGACCACTCCTCATTTTCATAAATGCCAAGGTGAGCCAATGAAAAAAGCCAAGAATTCACAAGGTTTCTGAAAAGCGATGGTAATAGAAAACCTATACGCCAAGAAAACCTATAGAAAACCAAGACGCCAAGGTGAACAACGAATAGCCAAGATCTTGTGAAAAAGCCAAGGAGTGGTCACACTGGTGATCACCCTTCCCTTTCCAGAGAGGGACAACAAGGCCCCTCTTCCAGTCAGTTGGGATGATGCCTGTGTTCCAGGCAGAGCACAGAACTGCATGCAACGACATGAGTACAGCATTTCTACCAGCCTTGAGAAGTTTAGCATGGATGTCACAGATCCGAGGAGCTTTACCCTATCTCAACCGGTTCACCGCAGCCTGTGTTTTTACAAACGAAGGTGGAACACAGTTCATTGGAGTGTCAGCAATGGGGATAGTAACACCCCTGACATCCAACTCAACAGCTGGTAGATCAGCCTGGTACAACTGCTCAAAGTAACCGGCCCAGCGGGCCTTCACTTCGGACTCCTCTGTCAAAAACCCTCCACCCTCCGCTCTTACTGCAGTACTCCGAGGAATGGGCTTGGATGAACGCAATGCGCGAATTCCTCTGTGAGGAGGTTGAGAATCACTTGACCATAGGTGATGCTCTACCCCCCTTACAGATTCCTTGCACATAGGCCTCCTTGTCCACCCCCAGCGCACGTGCAGTTCTATGCCTCAACTCCCTGAACAGCTCGGCTCTGCCATTAAGGCTGGCCCTGTGACTCTGGTCAATGGTATCCAGTGTCCCTTTAGAGACAAAATTCTTCTTCGCCCTACGGTGAGTTCCAAGACGTCCACATAATATCTTTTTTTCCTTTACATAATTTTTTAAGTCATGACCCAATTATAGACATTTCAACGTTTTTCAGCAAAGCTCAACCAAGGTAACCCCAATTAGAACGACATTGCCCTCTTTAGATAGCCAGGAGCAAGCCACTTTTACACTTATTTTACATCATATCCCTCCGATTTGAACGGCCCGAAATATAGTCCGAAAACAGTTCAGAATGTTCCGAAAAAAACATATGGCCATCATTTGATCGCGGACCAAAGGTAAGTCATGGGCCATCGCCAAGGGTAAGCCTCCCCATGTCGGGGGAGACAAACCCTGGCGGTCACTTTGTCATCACAGATATATAAACAAATAATACAAGCACCACTTTACACCACTCCAGCTGATGCTTGGCATTGCGCATGGTGATCCTCGGCTTGTGTGTGGTTGCTCCACCACGGAAACCCATTTCATGAAACTCTAAGTGAACAGTACTTGTGCTGACATTGCTTGCAGAATTAGTTTAGAACTCTGTAGTGAGTGTTGCAACCGACGACAGATGATTTTCCCATGCTACGCGTTTCAGCAATCATTGTTCCTGTTCTGTGAGCTTGTGTGGCCTACCACTTCTCCGGCTGAGTTGTTGCTCCGAGACATTTCCACTTCACAATAACAGCTAATACAGTTGACTGGGGCAGCTCTAGCAGGACAGAGATTTGACGAAGTGACTTGATGGAAAGGTGGCATACCATGACGGTGTCACGTTGAAAGTCACTGAGCTCTTCGGTGCGGCACAATCTGCTGCCAATGTTTGTGTTTGGAGATTGCGTGGCGGTGTGCTTGATTTTATACACATCAGCAATGGGTGTGCCTGAAATAACCGTATTAACAAATTAGAAGGGGTGTCCACATACTTTTGGCCATGAAGTGTGTGTATATATGTGTATATATATGTATATATATATATATATATATATATATATATATATATATATATATATATTCTCCATATCCTTCCTTTCCCCTCATGTTCCATTTCCTCTTCTGCTTCCCCTTCCTTGTCTTTTCCTCCCCCCCCCTGACCCTGACCCACTGTCCTCTCCTCCTCCGCTTACTCCCCCCCCTCACCACTCCACTACTTTTATAAACAGATTAATGGTGTCGCTATTGGTACAAAAATGGGTCCAAATAACACAAATCTCTTTGTCGGTTTCATTGAATAACAGATTCTTTTTGCTCTCAATTTCATGGCACGACACCAGATTTCTGTGGATGCTACATTGATGATTGTATTGGACTCACCTCCGGTTACAGATTTAAACTTGAACGATTTATAAACTTCATCAATGCCCTCCATCAACCTCTTAATTATACATGGGAGATTTCAGATACCTGCGTCACATTTTTAGATATCCAAATCTTTATGGTTGATACCGGTTTAATGATTACTGTTCACTACAAACCAACAGATTCACACAGGTATCTAATGTACTCATCTTCTCATCCTTTACATCTCCTGGATTGCATTCCTTATTCTCATTTTCTGAGGCTCTGGCAATAATGATTTGGATTTTGGATCTAAACCCATTGAGATGTCAGTTTTTCACAGATCGTGGCTATCCGAGCTCACTCGTAGATAATTCTCTTATCCTTGTTCGACCAATCAACAGACAAAATCTCCTTCTTCGAAAAACAAAACCTGAGAATGAACAAATTCCTCTTACTTTGGTGAATCATCCCAACAGCCTTACAGTAAAAAGAATCATACATCGTCCCCCAAAAAACTTTATAATCCTACAGAATGACACAGAAACCACTTTCATCTTCTCTCGACGACCTAGTTTTTCATTCAAATGAGATAAAACTTTGCGAAATAATCTGGTCAAAAGCACACTACCTTCTCATCTCCCCACTTGAACATTCAAATATTTCCATAGTTGTTGTAATACTTGTGATTTTTATCAACCATACAACATCAATATCAGGACAAAGCACACCACCACTCACAAAGATCATTTCACTTGTACCACCTTCAAGGTAATTTTCTGTATTTTATGCTCACTTTGAAACAAAATTTACATCGATGAAACTGGACGAGGGCTTGGAGACCACTGTAGAGAACACCTCAATGATGTTAGAACTAATAATGATGATGTTTGTCAACCAGTTTCTCATATGCCTGGTGTTGGCTTAATGGTTTGGATGGTGGGCTTGGGATCCGAGGATCCTGAGTTCAAATCTCTCTCGGCTATTGAATTAATACCAGGTAGGGTTGACTCTGCCTGTCATCCTTCCGAGGTCGGCAAAATGAGTGTCAGCTTGCTGGTATCCTGTCAGAGTGGCGACCCGTCCAGGATTGTGCCCAATAGCCAAGGACACTGCGTAGGTGTCACCAACTCTCTGCCCATAGAATGATCCCGATGGATGGATGGATGGTTTCTTGTCACTTCAATCAGGCAGGACACGCTATTCATCACATGTCTCTGTGGTTTGTTACTCCACCCAGGTAGCAATGATTCCTGGAAACTTAAAGAACAGTATTACATCCACAAACACAGTATACCTACCTGTATAAAAATGGGGGGGGGGGGGGGGGAGATGATATGGATCAGTAGTTTATGCTAATGCATGTATACATGGGTGCACGGGGGCATGGTTAAGGCGAGTGATGTGACCGCCCTTGTTCCGATGCTGTGCTGTGCTGTGTTGTGCCCATGTCCGGATTAAATCTGTTGTTCCCACTTCAGAATCTTCGTCCCTGCCTATTGAGTACATTGGAGTTGTGTTTTCACCCCTGTCTGCCTGTTTGTTACTTGCAAAATCGAAGATTTTTCAAGTATATTGGTCAGTCGATTTTGTTATTCTGTCTGTTTGTCTGTCTGTTGATCGTGCTCTGCGTGACATCTTTTTCTTGTTTGTTTGTTTGTTTGTGAACAAAATATCTCAAAAAGTTGTTGACGGATTTGGACAAAATTCTGTGGAGAGCTTGGGTATATGACAAGGACGAAATGACTAGATTTTGGTGAAGATCCAAATCTGGTCTGGATCTGAGAATTTTAAACGTGATTCTTCACCACTGGGAGATCGGGCCAAACATGACATATAGCAGGATATCTCAAAAAGTTGGGGACGGATGCGGACGACGTCTGGTGAGCTGGTTAGGTATGTAACAAGAGAGAATTGATTTGATTTTTGGGGAAGATTCAAATCTGTATGCGGATGCGAGAATTTATTAAAAGTGATTCTTCACCATTGAGTGTGGTGTGATAAGGGCTGAAAATATTGAGCACGATATTTCAAATAGTTATCGACGGATTCTTACAAAACTTGGTGGACGAGTTGGTTAGGTGTCAAGAACAAGCTCATTAAATTTTAGTTCAGGTCTGAATCCAGATCCTGTCTATCAGTGGGATAAAAAACTTAAACTAATCAGCCTGGCGGAGGTATGCTCTTTACCGAGTGCCCTTCTCGTTTCTTTTGTCTTCCTTTGCCACCAAAGCAGACCGCTAATTTTGTGCTGAATTTAGCGAGCATATTATCACAGACGTCTAGTTTTTGTTCCAGCTGTATAGTTGTCATACTGCAGTTTATCCAGAAATCTGGTGCCTGAATTTAATAATTTTTTAATCTCTGCCACCAATGGTGAATAGGGGTTATGTTTTCACCCCTGTCTGTTTGTTTGTCTGTCTGTGAACAGGATATCTAAAAAATTATGGATGGATTCAGACGAAATTTGGTTGACAGTTTAGGTGTGTGACTAGGGTGAAATGAATAGACCTTGTTGATGATCCGGATCTGGATACTACAATTACAAAGAGTGTATGGATTATTTTTTTCTGTCCCTATTTTGTCTTCTTCAGTGTTCAAAGCTGTAAAATTGCAATATTGAAGACTTCAGAATGCTGTGAATGTCACTGGATGTTTTGACAGTGTATTCATCCAATACCTCGCTTATTTGGAACATCTATGTTTGGACACATGATATGAGAGTTTTGGAGGCAAAGGATGATGAGGAAGCATAGTTTTGATTCTGCATGCTTATGTAACAAAATGGAGATATATACATAATATTATCTGATTCTGTCAAGTCGTGCCCAACTTCTGGTGACATTAATAATCAGATTTCTCCAAACATCCCGATGCTGTAGCTCTGACAGAGACACCTTGGCTGCAGCCCTTATCCTTTCCATCTAGCACATACAAGGCTGCCTCCTCTTTTTTTCCTTCAACCAAACCCAACATGGTTGATTTCTATTTGTATACATATTATACACATAAAATTGGTGGAATTTCTGATACCTCTCCCTCCCCCACTTCCCACACATCCACCTTATACATTCCCAATCAATATTTCCTGTTTTCCCTTTCCTCTCTCCTGGGTCATGTTTGTAAATATTCACTCTGCAAACAAAATGATAATAAAGGGAGTTTGTGTCATCCGAGATACATTTAAGACCAAATTGATTGCTATATCATTTGGAAATTTGATATCACTTGTTTTGGGTATAATTTAATTTCATCATGAGGTGGTATTTGCATGCTGTTGTGATTCATTAATTTGGAGCCAGACATGAATGCGCATCAGCTGAAATTATGTTGTGTGGACAAAGGCTCGGTCCTGGCTGTTCTGCAAGCTTTGTTTTAATCAGCGAACTACACAAACTATGTTTTAAGGTACTGGTATAACTGACTGTAAAGGGAGTTATGGGGAAAGTAGTCCTCCAATTGTGCAATTACAATCACGACACCAGGACATGATTTTATATGGCAATGCATTAAATTATGACATAACGTATTAAAAAAAAATGGGATTTATTCCAGATACCTCGTTAAGGTAGCTTTCTTGTAAATGCTGCCATATGACATGAGCATTGAACTCTCAAAAAGCTATTGATTCACAAAATGTGCTGAAAAGTAGAATGCCATTCCATAAGGTCTTGCACTCAACAAAGACAAGAATTAAATTGTACCCAAGCAGGGCAAAATCGGTAAAGGCAATCCCCACTGGATAAAAACCATCGTATCTGAGTCCTTTGATAATAATAACTTGTATAAAGATGGTGTGTTCCTTTGCTTCAGAACCATGAGTTAAGTCGTGTTATTATGTCCATATTATGGAAAGTAGATGGAACAGATTCCTATGCATTTTGATAAAAAAAATTTAATTTACATTCGAGGAACCTCTTACAGACCCATCATCGAGGGCTCAAAGAATGACAGGACTGGCTTTTAAAAAGTAATATGAACCTCTAATATTATGGACCCCAGGAAATGTGATTAGAATTGCCCATGTAATAAGAGTGGCAGAGCAAATGTAAAAAGTGCAGATACCATGAAAAATGGGGGAAAACCAAGATTGGAATAAATGTAATATACATGTATATATGTATGTGTATGTACAGAGATATATATGTGTATATACATAGATATATATATATATATATATATATATATATATATATATATATATGTATGTATGTATGTATATATTGTATATATAATATATATGTGTATATATATATATATGTATGAATGTATATATGTATATATATATATATATATATATATATATATATATATATATATATATATATATATATATATATGTATGTATGTATATATGTATATGTATGTATATATGTATATATATATATATATGTATATATTGTATATATAATATATATATATATATATATATATATATATATATATATATATATATGTATATATAATATATATATATATATATATATATATATATATATATGTATATATATATATATATATATATATATATATATATATATATATATATATATATATATATATATATATATATATATATATATATATATATATATATATATATATATATATATATATATATATATATATGTATGTATATATTGTATATATAATATATATCTCTTCTTCCTCTTTCGGCTTGCTCCCGTTAGGGGTCGCCACAGCGGATCAACCGTCTCCATTTCGCTCTATCCTCCACATCTTCCATTGACACTCCAACCACCCGCATGTCCGCCCTCACCGCATCCATGAACCTCTTCTTTGGCCTTCCTCTTCTCCTCCTGCCTGGCGGCTCCATCTTCAGCATCCTTCTCTCGATATACTCCGTTTCCCTCCTGTGCACATGTCCAAACCATCTCAATCTCGCCTCTCTCACTTTGTCTCCAAACTGTCCTACCTGCGCTGTCCCTCTAATATACTCATTTCTTATCCTATCCATCTTCGGAACTCCCAACGAGAATCGCAGCATCTTTAACTCTGCCACTTCCAGCTCAGATTGCTGTCTTATTGTTAGTGCCACCGCCTCCAAACCATACAACATAGCTGGTCTCACTACTGTCTTATATACTTTACCCTTCACTCTTGCAGCTACCCTTCTGTCACAAATCACTCCTGCAACTCTTCTCCACCCACTCCATTCTGCCTGCACACTCTTTTTCACTTCTCTCCCACACTCTCCGTTACTTTGGACAGTTGATCCCAAGTATTTAAACCAATCCACCTTCCCCACCTCAACTCCTTGCAACCGCACCATACCACCACCCTCCCTCTCATTTACGCACATGTACTCCGTCTTACTCCTACTGACTAACATTCCCCTTCTCTCCAGTGCGTACCTCCACCTCTCAAGGCTCGATTCAGCCTGCTCCCTACTCTCCCTACAGATCATGATGTTATCTGCGAACATCATAGTCCATGGAGACTCCAGTCTGATCTCGTCCGTCAACCTGTCCATCACCATTGCAAACAGGAAAGGGCTCAGAGTCGATCCTTGGTGCAATCCCACTTTTACCTTAAACCGGTCCGTCATTCCCACCGCACACCTCACCGCTGTCACACTGTCCTCATACATATCCTGCACGATCCTCACATACTTCTCCAACACTCCTAACTTCCTCATACAATACCACAACTCCTCTCTTGGCACCCTATCGTAAGCTTTCTCTAAACCCACAAACACACAATGTAACTCCTTCTGGCCTTCCCTATACTTCTCCATCAACATTCTCAAAGCAAACATCGCATCAGTGGTGCTCTTTCCTGGCATAAACCCATATTGCTGCTCACAAATCGTCACCTCTCCTCTCAACTGAGCTTCCACTACTCTTTCCCACAACTTCATGGTGTGGCTTAACAACTTTATCCCTCTGTAATTTCCACAGCTCTGCACATCACCCTTATTCTTGAAAATCGGAACCAGTACACTTAATCTCCACTCCTCCGGCATCCTCTCACATCCATAATATATATATATATATATATATATATATATATATATATATATATATATATATATATATATATATATATATATATATATATACTATATATATATATATGTATGTATATATTGTATATATATTTTATATATATATATATATATATATATTATATATATATATATATGTATGTATATATTGTAAATATATTGTATATGTGTGTCTATATACATATATATATATATATATATATATATATATATATATATATATATATATATATATATATATGTCTTTATGTTACAGGTTACATACACACAACAGGCATTTTTTAAGGCCATTTTCCCTGCTAGAGTGGGGGTTAGCCTTGCGAGCTCCATGACATTATTCTCCACTTTGACTTATTTTCTGCATCTCCCCTTGTTAACCCCATCACCTGCATTTCTTCTTCCACCACCTTTAGCCAAGTCTTTCTCAGTCTTCCCCGTCCTCTACTTATTTCTACATACATTTCCATCACCCAGTCACTTCATCCTTCCTCAACACATGACCCAACCATCTCAACCCGTTTCTCTTCACAACAACCATCGCAGGCTCTATTCCCATTATCTTCCACAATTCATCATTTCTCTTCCTCTCTCTCAACGATATTCCGCACATCCACTGAACCATTTGCATTTCCACTCTTTGCAGCCTTCATTGCTGTTCTATGTTCATTACCCTTGTCTCGCTCTCATAAATTGTAGCACTTCTCACACATGCAGCACACACCTTTCCTTTTAACCTCAACGACACTTCCCTCCTCGTCAACACGCCACTCGGTTTTCAAAACGTCTTCCATGCACATCTCACTCTCACAACCGTTGCCGAGTCTGATCCACCTTCTCCATTCAGCGTGTCTCCGAGGTCTCAAAATGTTTTCACACCTTCCAACTTCATGCTATCTCCAAGATTCAACTCAACATTTCCTCCATCTGCAACTCCCTCTATGCACACCGTGCACTTGGATGTAGCTACCACACTGTGAATGACACTCTCACACCACAACATTTTCAATGAACCCACTCAGCACACATTGTACACTGAATGGAGTTCAGTCCGCCACCCTTCCTGCACACAGCACACGGCCACTTCCCAGTCCTTTCCACCTCACCACATGCTTTACCACTTGCCATCACCTTTGTCTTTCCGATATTCACCTTCAAACCTTTTGCCTCCATACATTCCTTCCACTAATTCATCTTCTCCTGCAGTCCATCCCTACTCTCCGCAATCAACACCAAATCATCTGCGCACAACAACTCCCACGGTAAACCCTCCTTTGCGCTCCGAGCCAGCACCTCCATCACAACTACAAATAGAAGTGGACTTGGTACCGACCCCTGGTGCACCCCTACCTTCACCTCAAACTCACCACTATTCCCATCCTTCGTCCTTACAGCTGTGCGCTCTCTCGTGCGTTGCCATCACTACTCTGATCAACCATTCCTCCACTCCTAACTTCCTCAATGCCCATGTCATTACTTTGCGTGAAACCCGATCGAATGCTTTGTCGGAATTAATAAACCCAAGAAAAAACTTCTTCCTCTTCTCCATGTACTTCTCCTGCAACTGCCTTACAATGAAATTGCATCTGTCATTGCTCTTTCCGGCATAAATCCAAATTGCATTTCGTCAATCTTCACCTTCTTCCTTATCCTCTTCTCCAACACCCATTCCAATACCCTCATTCCATGCTCCAGCAACTTTATTGCTCTATAGGAGCCACAGTCCAGAGGGTCACCTTTCCCCTTGTACAGAGGGACGAGGGTACCCAGTTCCCAATCCACTGGAATGCGGCCTTCTTTCACCACCAGATTACAGATCTCTGTCATTCTCTTCACACCCCAACTTCCCACTGCCTTCAACATATCTCCCACAACTCCCGTCGGCCCTCCTGCTTTTCTACTCTTCATTGCTCTTGTAGCTTCCTCAACTTCCTTCACAGTTATCTTCTCTGCTGGTCCTAAAACCGGGTTACTCTCGATGTTGCTATCCCATTCATTTTCTACATTCAACAGCCTTTCCATATATCTCTTCCATCTTCCTTTAATTCCATCTGAGTCCACAACGATTTGTCCCACTTCATCTTTCAAGCAACTCACCCACGTCACATCGAACCTCACTTTTGCTATTTGCTTTGCAATCCTAAATACCGCTCTCTGACCCTTTTCCAAATCCAACTGTTCTCTGAGCATTTTCCTATGTGCCTTCTTTGCCTTTGCTACCTCATTCTTTGCAGCCTTCTTAACTGCCTTATAACTTCCGTACACTGCCTCTTCTGCCACCCTACCTTTTGCTTCCTGCCACTCCTTGAGCTTTTTCCGCTTCTCGTCAATCCTCTATCCAACTTCATCATCCCACCACCATGTTTCCATGTGCCTCGGTGGTCCTTTTGTCCATCGACATACCTCACCGACGATTCCCAACAGACTATCTTTGATTGACATCCAACCACTTTCAAGCTCAACCACATCATCCTCTACCATACTCAACCTCTCTCTTCATGCCTCCTTCACTGTCACCTCTTTCATCCTCCACATCTTCATCCTTGGTTGGTACTTCACCCACCGAGCTCGCCTCACACCTTTCATCCTTATGTTGCAGACAACCAACTGGTGCTGTGAAACAACCTCCTCCTCTCGGATCACTTTTGTGTCCTGGAGGTTCCCCCTATCTCACCTACGCACTATCATCCATCCATCCATTGGGACTAAACTCTGTGCATAGTGTTGGTGCTGCCTATGCAGTCTCCTTGGCTATTGGGCATAATCCTGGGCAGGTCGCTACTCTGACACCGGATACCAGCAAACTGGCACTCATTTGCTGACCTCGGAAGGATGACAGGCAGAGTCAACCCCAACTGGTATTAATTCAACAGCCGAGGGGGATTTGAACTCAGGATCCTCGGATCCCAAGCCTACCACTCTAACCATTAAGCCAACACCAGGCATTACACACCATTAGGTAGTCAATAATTGTCATCGACCCACCTGACGTGTATGTAATAAGCTTATTATCAGCTTTCTGGAATTGAGTATTGCAAATCAACAAATCAGCTCCATCAGCAAACTCCAAAATCCTTTCATCTTCTCCATTCCTCACACCATCTCCGTAACCTCCATGGACTCTCTCAAAACCATCTGTACTCCTTCCCACATGTCCATTCAAGTGTCCTCCTACCGCAAGAACTTCCTCATCGTTCACGTTTTCCATCAACTTCTCGATCACGAACCAGAAGTTGTCCTCCTCATCACTCCGACCGACCTGCGGGGCATATCCTGAGATGACGTTCACTAAGAGCTTCCCGATCACCATTCTCACCATCATCAACCTTTCACTCACTCTCGTCACACTCACCACAATGTCTACAATCTCCTCAGAAAATGGGACACCAACACCATGCACACCTTCGGGACACCCTTGCCACACAAACTTGTACTTCTGTCCATGCCTACCCTTCACCATTCTCGCATCACTTCCCTTCCATCTCGTACCCTGCACACAACATGTGTCCACTCTTCTTCTGACCACTGCTTCCACCACTTCTCCTGATCTCCCTGTCATTGTCCTTACATTCCATGTCCCAAACCTCAGAAACCAATCTCCACGTGGGGCATCAGACATTTGGTCGTCATGAATGGAATAATTTCTTCCCTTGCTTCGATCGGGTTCCCCACCTTGATGTTTGCCGAGAGTGGGTGAGGACCCCCACGGGGTTCTTCGGGCTGTACCCTGCCTGTATATAATTGTACTCATCATGGTTCCCTTTTTTGAGGCAATGTTTTATGGTCGGATGCCCTTCCTGATGCCAACCCTTTTATTCGCCTCTTGCGACACGCAGGGATATGGTGCATCTATTTTAAACCATGGCACACACAGCGGCTGTGTGATAAATATGTATATATATATATATATATATATATATATATATATATATATATATATATATATATATATATATATATTATGTACATATATATTGTATGTATATTGTATATATATATAATGCATGTATGGGCAAGTGTGATCAAACATAATATACTTGCAATTGCTGGCATTGAGATTTGTATGAAATATAAACTTGGAATAAGATAAAGTTTCCCCTTTAAAACCATGAAAAGAAATAAATCAAATTTGAAGAACAGAAAATTATGAGATCTCGTCGTTATTGGATTTTTCTGTTCTTAATTCTTGTCTGAAAGAAATTAACCGTTCAGCAGGAAGTCCAGCCTCGTAAATTGTTGAGTCATAACTGGGAAGTCAATGTCATATTTCAGGGTCACATATTTATTATTTATACAAATGTAGTGGGATTTTTTTTTTTTAAAACCACACCCGTTCCTTTGTGTTCTGAACACATGTATCTCTTCTTTCATGAGTCCCTCACTCCCATCTCCTCACTCCGATCACTCGCACATCCTCACTCCGGTCACTCGCACCTCCTCACTCCGATCACTCGCACCTCCTCGCTCCGATCACTCGCACCTCCTCACTCCGATCACGCGCACCTCCTCACTCCGGTCACTCGCACCTCCTCACACCGATCACTCGCACCTCCTCACTCTGGTCACACACCTCCTCACTCCAATCACTCACACCTCCTCACGCCTGTCACTCCCATCTCCTTACTCCCCTCACTACCATCTCCTTACTCCACTCACTCCCATCTCCTCACTCCCATCTCCTCACTCCACTCGCTCCCATCTCCTCATTCCACTCACTCCCATCTCCTCACTCCGGTCACTCACACCTCCTCACGCCTGTCACTCCCATCTCCTCACTCTCCTCACTCCCATCTCCTCATTCCACTCACTACCATCTCCTCCTAAACTTCTTTCGCTTCTCTCCTCATTCCTTTCACACCCCCCTAACCTTTGTTTCTCTTATGCTTCTCAATTTTTAGGACCCTGAATTCTCAGCATCATTGGCTTATTGGTTTTGATGAGAATACCAAACAGGCCAAACAACATATGGGTCCTTCACCTGCTATTAAAAGTTTAAACGTTTTTCTCAATGCAAGAAGGCCCAGTCAAAGAGGGTCTTGTGTTGCAATCCGAGGGAAGTCTGTGGTCTTCCAACATTGGGAAATTGGGATTCATATGCAAAAAATTGGAAAGGCACTATATCTCTGATAAACATGTTTGGTAATAATGAATTTAGATAATCCACGTTCAATGGAAAAAGTCTAGTCTTTGTATGGATTACAGTTGGTCAGTGTCAGGGAAAAATAGAGACTACTTTTCCCAACCAAGTGTTGAGAGAGCTATACTAACCACCATGAGAAAAAAGGCGAAGCGACATTTTGGGCACGAGGCCTTCTTCAAAGGAAGAGCATGTCAGAGCCGTTTTACTTCGAAGTAGGGGTCACGCCACAAATGTCGCTTCACATTTTTTTTCTCACGGTGGTCAGCATACCTCTCTCGACACTTGGGAATTTCTTCTTTTTTTTTTTTTTAACCCATTTTCAAGTTTGCTTGAGGCAATTATTCTGGAAGCCTGCACTTTTATGGACTATGTTTGTTTAGCCTTGGTAAAGATTGGGGCAGTTGGTTTATGATGTGTCCTTAGCCTACTGTCAAGCTCCATGTTTCCTTGGAGGGCTTGAAAGCAAAGGCAGGAAATGCCTTTGTCGAAGGAAATTACAGAAACACCATCACTGGATAATAAGGTTCTTGTAAAAACTTCGGAGACTCCATTTCTTTTTGAACTTGTCGAGTATTTCGGGTCCAAAGTGACCAAGTTAATGTGAAAAAGATACCTGTATTCGGTTTACGAACATAGCAGTTTGTCAAAAAATATAAATAAATAAACAGCATCACATTGATGATCTGAACTGTGTTTTGTGATTTATTTTGCGTTACAAACCAAACTCTCTATAAATCAATAATTGTAATCTCAGCATCCTTCGATGTAACATTTGCAGACACCGACGTGGTAATACAATGTCCAGAGAAAAACACGACGACGCAGCTCGGCCTCCATTCTTCTATGTGAGCCAACTTTCTTAACTTGTTCACCACCTTTGGCGTGAGGTTTTTTTGACCCCTGCTTACCCCCCACCCCCAAATCTCCTTCCCCTCCACCTGACTCCAATGTCTCTCACAAAATGCCAGCAATAACTCTGCTTGTGTGAAAGGCTTGGATTGTTCCCTTGCTTGGTTGTGAAAATATTTGTGAATTTGCAGGCAGTGAGAAAACTTCCATGGTGAAGGTATTCATTGTTTTTGATCAAGCATTGTAATTGATACAAATGTGTTGATGTTCAAGGAGGCTTTGTTGTATAATAGGTGAGTTTGGTTAGTCCAATAATTCGACCAACTGATGCACCACCATTTCATGTCCTCTCCCACTAAACCCATGATCTTTCCTACACCCTTTAACCTGACCTCACTCAACCATCTCCTCTTTTTTTTGTTCCTTCTTCCCCTTGCTTGTTTTGTCCGCATATGGCCCCTCTGCCGCACTCAATACATTTCCTCTTTAAACCCACCACCACACTCAAAGAGCTTACTCCTCCAGATCTTGTATTTTTTTAAAAAAACGTTTAATTTTTATTCGGTAAACACCATTTTAGCGACATGCAGTACGGCGCAAAAGTCTTAGGCCAACTTGAAAATAAACCATTTTATTGTCACATTAGCATATTTTGATAAATACAAGGTTTCTATTACTGTACCTTGGCCATCGAAGGTGGGCGAAGGTTGTTTTCACCCCTGTTTGTCTGTCTATCTGTCTGTGAGCAGGATATCTCAACAAGTTATGGACAGATTCAGATGAAACTTGGTGGACAGGTTGGGTGTGTGAGAAGGATCAGTTGATTCGATTTTGGTGAAGATCCGGATCTGGATCGGAGTGTTTTTTTTTTATATTCCAAGTGCTTCTTCATCATTGAGAGATAGGGCCAAAAACGATACAAAGCACACGATATTCCAAAACGTTGTGGACAGATTATGCCAAAATTTGAGAGATGAGGTGGGGAGGTGATGAGAACAAGCCAATTCGATTTCAGTTAAGGTCCAGATTCAGATTGTGACCTCTTATTGGGATACAAAACGTAAACTGTTCAACCTGGCGGAGGTATGCGCTCTACCGAGTGCTGTTCGAGTAATGATTATGTTTTATTAAAGAAACAAAAATTAATTGTATTTTCTGTTCTGTCTGAATTTCGATTGTGTGTTTAAAACTCCACTATCTTTATAAAGAGTAGGCCATTGTGTGTTGGTACCTTTAGCAAATTCTCTGCTTGGGGTTATCAGTATAATTATAGCACTACCTGAATTGGTTGGAAGTGTTGGGATAAGGATAGGGTGCACATATGATGGCCCAAATGGTCTCCTCCTGTATCAACATTCCCTTGGATTTTGGCTGCAATTAAACGTTTTTGTAATATGCTCGATTGTTACATGTCTGACTTCTCATGCTGTTGCCAATATGTCGGCACTCCCTGTCAATGATGTTTAGTTTGTGCACAGTTCAACTCGTAGGTGGACATGTTTACAAAGTTTTTTTTCCCCATTTTTAGGTAAACCGAAGGGAGATTCTTGATGGACAGTTTCGTCAGCTTAGCCGCTTCCTGTCAAAGCCATATTGGCTCTCACTCTGATGCCTTTTGTGATGACACTCGATTTCATATGTTATGTCTTTACCAATGTTATGAAATGAATGATGCTCACCACTTCAGCAGCTCCTCCTGTGTATACCTTGGGATCTGCAGCATTTCATAACTCGTCATAATTGGCAAGCTCCTTAAAGGAAGTTTTTCATACACTCAGGTTTCTGACACACCTTACAGTATGTAGCGGTGATGCAATAAAGTACTTGTAAATCTGTACATCAATCAGCATATTTCAGACTACTGCAGGACAAAGGCCTCCCTCGACTCATTCAGGGGTATTGGCCAAGTGTGACTAACCATCACCATGGCAAACATAACCAAACCAGCTAGTTGAGAGAAACATATTTTTAACCACTCAATGAAGCAGTGAGCTTGACTATAACATAAATTATCATCATCATCTCTGAAAATAAATACCAAAGACCAGTTGTTGAAATTATTTCCTATGTACAGGTATGTAAGCTGTTTCAACAGCTCTGAAGAGGCAAAGCCCATGACTGGTGGTTGAATCTTGGTCTACTGACTCGAATCGCTTCATAACAGGTTAGATTCCCCAGAGTCTTCGAGCCCAAGGCACCATAGATACAGCAGGCAATCTGTGGTCGACTTGCCAGCTACGACTGCTGCCCATTATTGCTGCAGTTAGATTAATGACATTTCTGGCCTCATGGGAAAGAGAGAAAGAGAGAAAAAAAGAACCGTTATTGAGGGTCCTTTTGAAAGTGCCTTTAGGCCACAAATGCCCGTACCTTTAATTTGTTTTTTCCTCCACTTTTTCAACCTCTCTCGTTACAGTGCTGCCAAGCTTTATAGCTGAAATCCAGATACCTTTCTATTGCTTTTCCATTAACTGTTCTGTCTTGCTGACGAAGGCATTATGCTCAAAATGGCCGTCCATAGTGGTTGATGTGAACTTTTTCAAATCCACTGACTATCGTGTGCCGTCATTGGAGGTAGTTGTCTGTGATACTGATGGGGAAAGATGCCCCCTCTTTCCTTGAACTCAGTCAAAACCTTATTTGAATTTAGATTGGTTGTATGAACTGCACGGATCTTTCGGGTAGCTTGAGTACGATATAAGTGGCAAATGTTTTAGGGTTTTCTGTGCATTACGTACGCATTATATAGTGGAGCCTGCATCCCTCCTCCACCAATCACCTCCAATCACCTCACCACATGCCCGTTCCTCTTATTTCCATATTTTAACCTTCTCCCCCATTCCCCCAACAACTCCATTAACCTCATCTCTGTTAATGGATTATATACTTGAACACTGAGGAATCTCCTTACCCCTTAACTTATTTTTCTTTATTTTAATTTTCTCAATGAATCCCCCTCCCCCATAAAGGTTCAGTTACCTATTTGCATGTAATATAAAGATGTCTCTTGTTAACACTGCAAATAATTGTGGGGTGGGGGTGGGGGCTGTTGTATCATATTTTTGAGACATGTAAGAAAGGGGTGGTGGGGGGCTGGGGGATGGAAAGTGGTGTTGCTTTTGGAGATGCTGACTTTTTCCTTTATTAGAACCTTGAAAATGCATTGTGTTTCTGATTGCAAACATAACAAAGATTTTTCATCAACCCAAAAGTTATCTCCCAACAATGCATTGATGTGATGTCATTGCATGGTATTACATCATATTGCTGCAAATATTTGAGTGTTTTCATGTGTTTGTGCAAAGTTAAAAACTTTGTGGTGGAAATTAAAAGGAGACCAAAAACTTGCTTCTTCCTACAAGCAATACTGTGCAGGCACAAAACAGTAACTCAACTGATTGAAGGGTGGGTAGGGGGGTCACCATTGGTTAGTTATATGCCTAGAGTTGGGGGAGGGTGGGGCATGGTCATCGTTTATTTCAGATTAGAGCTAATTCACAATGCAATAATCATTGGTTATGTAGGAAGCATGATAGTTTAAATAAGAAGGAAGCAATAATTCAAACCTGTAACAGTTTTTGTGAAGATGTGAATGGAAGCTGTGGACTATCATGGAGTACGGTGATACAATCTCGACCCAACTATAAAAATATGGCCACCAAATCCAATGTGTACAAAATGATATGCTGAAAACCTGGTGTTGGCTTAGCGGTTAGGGTCCTGAGTTCAAGCCCTGTTTTCCGCTAAATTAGCGCCAGGGGGTTGACTCAGCCTGTCATCTTTCCGAGGTCAGCGAAATGAGTACCAGTGTAGCAGCCAAAAGGTTGCACATGAAAGGAAGGGGTATTGACGGATTTATTAAATCTGGTATTGGTGTGGTGCAGGCATGATGGTCCGAATGGCTTCCTCCTGCGCATAAAAATTCCTTGTAATTACTATAAAAAGCCACTATAGAGTGAAGTCATAAGCTTTTAAAAGCCATCCCTTTTATTTTCAAACCTTAGTGTTTTCAGAATGAACAAGACTGATTAAGATACCAGAGTACATCACTAAAGTACCAAATTCAGAGATCGCAAAATCACCAAGTTGTACTTCTTCCTTAACTCATCAATGTTAGAAATGTCATCGAGCATAGCACAATAATGGCTGAAGCAATTGCAATGATTTGAATGGGAGGAAGTGACATTGTCTCTTGGGTATTGCACCCATGCCATAAAAAAGAAAAACAATGAGATCAAATAAAAAATATATACAACCACAATACTCACAAGGTGTTAAACGCAATTTACGCATCTGCAGGCTGAAAAACTGTCATAAAACTCACTCTGCCATAAAAAAAAAATCTCTGCCGTGAATTGTAAGGCCTCGTGAAGTGCAAGGTACTAAAAATGCGTAACTTACAAAGCTAAATGTGCCAGAATAAACATAATTAGTATATTAATAGTAGAGAAAGAAAACAGCGTCTCATGCAAAGTAGAGGGCTGACTCGGAGTGAAAGCGAGCTTCCCGGGTAACCTCCTATGATCAGTATAATGCAAATCCTCAGCGGAAAAAGGTGGCAGCTCACATTAATTATGCTACGATCATGTGTGTGTGTGTACGGTTTAACATAATACCTACCATAATAATGTACTTCCAATCTATATATTTTATATATTACTCACCCATGCATGTTTAGTACAATGTATTGGTAATACAACAGCATATTATATGCATCCACATAGACCTGCAGTGTCATCTGTATTACTGACACCACAATATGACACCACAATCCATCATGACATCTTTTGACATTTTTGTTATAGGTGACTGTGTGTGTAGCAATAATAACAATTGTATGAAGATGTCTGTGTTCGAGGGAGTTATACATTTGCAGTGTATATTGATGTAATTCTGTATTTTATTTGTTGTGGGATTAACACAGAAAAATGTCAAAAGATATCGCAATGGCAATCGGTAAAAGGAGTCTGGTGTCGTATTGTGGTATCATTCCTTCATTCCATTATTGTCATTCCTTCCTCCGTTGTTTGGTTGTATTTTTGGAATAACATCCTGACATGTTGTTTCATTATTACCCTGTGCACGCGAAGCAAAAAGCACTTTGTCTGTCTGTCTGTCTGTCTGTCTGTCTGTCTGTCCGTCTGTCTACAAACGTCAGTTTATGATCGAGGAACAACTTGATTCCAATTAAATGTTCTATTTTGAACACAATCGGAACATGGAGGGAAAACAAACCTGTAGTTTAGTAGTGTTTTGGCTCTGAATTTGTACCGATTGTGCGTGTGCAGAGAGGAAAGAGATTATTTCAAAATTTGTCTGCCTGTCAAACAATATTGAAAATCATTCCAAATGGGAAAGTTACTATTTTTAGGGCATGATAAAGGACACAAACAACAGGCACGAATAACTAATGTGTAACGTGTTAAATAAGGTGGTGTAAAATGCTCTGCATCAACTGCGGTAAACTTCCGGAATTTTTCTTTGACGATCTTTAAACTCTATATTTTATTTTCATTGAATTATATACTTGAACACTGAGGAACACAAATCACCTTTTTGGCACTCTCCTAACCCTTCAATTTAGCATTACTTGGCCAAAATATTACGGCATTTTATGTCAATCACGACCATCAAATTTGCCGCTCATTGACCCTGCCCATGTCCTTGTTTCTCCAGACAGCATGGGGTAATGTGTTCGATTAACTCTGTAATTTTTAATGTTATATATATATATATATATATATATATATATATATATATATATATATATATTTATATATATATATATATATATATATATATATATATATTTATATATATATATATATATATATATATATATATATATATATATATATATATATATATATATATATAAAAACTTTTATGAAGTTAAAATAGATGGGTGAAAGGTAATATTGTGGTGTGGGATGAAAGAAGCAATGTCCTTTTATTTCATTTTAATTTCTATGTAGTTTTCCTCTTTTGTCGAATCTAACAAACAACAGTTTAAGCATGTTACGGAAACTTTATCTGAAGAAGATTTAACTTAAATACCCTCTCAAGACATCTACACGTAGTATGTATTACATACACTAATTGTTGAATCTTTGAACCCTGAACACCCCCTCCCCTCTCCTTGTGACCCAATATACCCCATCCCATACATTCACAAAATCTTCCTTCTTCAACTCCCTTAAATTACAAATTCTCAATTGATATCCACCTCTTTTCCCTGGCATTCATAATATGGAAATGGTGCCTTTTACAACAACCAGACTAACCGTATTTTCATCTTCTAAAATCTCAAACTCCTCTTTTTTTTGTGCAGTAACTTTGAGTGCTTAGGCAAAACAGTGTTAACCACATTGTGAAAGTTTAGCACAAGTTATAAAAAGTCTCCTCAATCAGGTACTGTATAGTAGTTTTTTGTTGTTTGTGGGGAATGATGTTTACATAATGAATAGATGCATCTTGTTTATAACTTTAAAAAACTTTGTTTTTCTTTAAAGCTGCTAGATTTACAAGATTTGAAGTGAAAAAAATAGTGGGAACTATTTCAAAAGGAAGAGGGAAATAGAATTCAAGTAAAAGGTTAAAGCTGTTGAAAAAGGACTATATGGAGGATATAGCACAGCTCTGTTCATCTCAGTTTTTGAATGTCAGACCATGCACATATTTGAAACTTGTTCATCACTTGTAAATGTTTGAAACTTTTTTGTATTATCATCTTGGGATCATGGTGAAGTTTACACTTAAATGGTTTCTTGTACAAGGACATTCAGGTCAGGTCAGGTATGGGAGCAAGCACCGGAGCAGTGCGACGCTGCGTCCACTTTCCGCCAGCACTCCAGGGGGCTCCGTCTGGCCATCGCCCAGGCAGATGCCTGGCCCATCCCCATCTCCTTGATATGCTGATCAACCTGTGGCAACCATGAGGAACATGATCAGCCCATTGACCTCCTCCACTCACGAGGCTCCCTCACTGAGAGAATCTGGTGAGCAGGATCTGCATCAGAAAAATGAGCCACATGCCCATACAGCCACAGGTTGTGCTCACGGACTATGCAGGTAACAAATTTCATTTACATCTCTCTCAGCAACCGCTCGTTGGACACAAAGTTTGACCAATGACAAACAAGGATTCTCCGAAGAGACCTGGAACTGAAGGAATTAAGTCACCATCTCAGATCCCTGGTTAGAGCCCAAGTCTCTCATCCATAGAGCAAGACTGGAAGCACCAATGACCTGAAGACACAGACTTTCATCCTCCCGCACAGGTACTGGCAGCACCAAACCCCAAGATCCAGTGAATCCATGACTCCCCAGGCCCGACCCAGATGTCTATTGACCTCTCGCTCTCAGCTAGCAGAGACATGAATATCACTGCCAAGGTAAGTGAATTTCTCTATAACCTCAACATCCTCACCCCAAACAGGTAGAGACAAGAGAGCAGCATCCAATATGTCACTGAAAGCCTGGATGTTAGTTTTGACCCAGGAAACCCGTAACCCCAGCAGCTGACTCCTCATTCAGCACCTCGAGGGCCCACAAAAGGACATCCAGAGTCTCCGCAAAGATGACTGCAGCATCTGCAAAATCAAGGTCAGAGATTTTTACATTCCCAAACGATGCACCGCAGCTTGATATCTCCGACATCCTCCCCAGAATCCAGTCCATACAAGTGCTGAAAAGTATGGGTTCTAGTGCACATCCATGACAATTGTATCACCACCTGGTCCTGATATAGCCTGGTCCTGATAAAGCCTGGTCCTGCAACTCTGGTCAATCATATCCAGTGTCCCTTGAGAGACAAAATTCTTCTTCGCCCTTTGGTGAGTTCCAAGATATCCACCGGCAGCATCGGTCTTGAAAGCACTCCACAACTCTTCAGAATTCCCCAAAGCACCCAGACGCCCAAATCCCCACTCAGCCTATTCGCAAACTCCTCAGCTACCCTCTCATTCTTGAGCTTGCCAACATCCAGCCTTGGCTGGGATGGTAACATTTTCCCAGATTTACGCTGTGACTTCAGAGTTGCTACAACAAGCCTGTGGTCGGTATTAAGGAACTGAGCACTCCAGTAGACCCTGCTGTTCTGGATCATCCTCCGGCGACCATCAACGAGCACGTGGTCAATCTCCTTTGCCGCACCAGCAGCGTTGGAATACCAAGTCCAGCGATGATCCTGTGGGTGCTGAAACCATGAACCAGCCACCCTAAGTCCATGACTTCTTGCAAAGTTAAGGAACTTCGAGCTATTCTGGTTCACAGTTCCAGACCTATGGGGACCAACACATGTCTCATAACCATCCCTATCAGTTCCAGTTGATGCATTGAAATCCCCCAAGACGACGAGAGTATCTTGCCCGGGGCACTGATCAACCACAGAATCGAGCATGACATAGAATGTATCCTTCACGGTGAGATCACTCGCCTCAGTCGGAGCATAAACAGAGACCAGGGAAATGACACCCAAGGCGTGACGAATCCTTAATCTCATACTACGCTCATTGACCGGTCCTGCCTCAATTATCATGAGAGTCAGCTTAATCGACACAGCTACAGCAACTCCTTGGGCATGGTAATCATAAGAGCGACCAGTCCAATAGTAGGTGTAACGACCCACCATGATCTCGCCGCAATCCGGTCTCCGACCCTCAGAGAGTGCTGCAATACCGATGTTCAAACGCTTGAGCTCAGGTGATAACAAAGACATGTGATCATCCTCTCCTCGGAAGAGGATATTCCATGCAGCCACCCGAAGGAACCGCCTCTGGTTAACGCATGGAGACCACCTTCTGGTGGACGACATTCGGGGACGTGTTTTTAACCTATTTCCCCCTTCGAGTTTCGAAGACTATGAGGAAACCTCATACTGACTTACAAATACTTCACAACACTATGTGACATGTCTATTGAGCGATTCGAGCTCAACAGAAAATGTAATTTCCATGACCATCCCCGAAATGTAGAACAGTGGACTAAAATGTTGTTCAGAGTTCTATAGTGTTAAGATCTGTGCAGCCTGGAATATCTTACCAGCGGTCATTGTAATGATACCCATGGTGGACTCATTTGAAAAGGTGCTGGACACCCATGATCATAATGCTTTGAATAGCCCACAGGGTGTGGTCCTACCAGCACCAGTGTCTCCATGCTAAACAACTGCACAGACATAAGTCACCTGTCTCCAATAGATACAGGAACTCAGAAAGGGACCACTTTAACTTAGAAAAATCAAGTGAAATTAAAAAATGGCAAATCAAGAACAAACATTTCCCCTCCTGGATCTTCATAATCTTTGGAATGGAAACGGGGTGCTTCCAAGCTTTTGACTTTCTTTGGCCCACAACATCCTTCCCCATATGTCCTACGGCTTTTCAGTGCATTTTGCATGTATTAGGTATGTGGACATGAATAGACCGTGGCGAACTAAACATGACATCTGTGATATGATCCTGTGATCTCAACCTCAGAGTCAAGTTCTTAGATGACAACCCCATATAGGCCAACCCTATTCTGTGGTTATCAAGTTGGAATCCAAATGTGATCATCGGTTTCACTTTCTAGTTAATGAATAATTAAGCAAATAATGTTAAATTACAAGACCATCAGTCTCAGCTGAGCTGACTCCAGCTAGGATGGAACATACTGTCGTGTCCACACCGGTTAAGACTGACCTGGACAGATAGCTGAACAGTTCTACCTTGGAGCCGAACACGTGATCCTTGGAGATTATAGCAAGCGCGACGGGAGGGCGGCAAGGGCGTGCACCAGAGGCACTCATCAGGATGGAGGACAAGGGTTTATACTCGAACCCACAACGAATAGACAGATACAAGCAATCTTTAATAAATATGGGTTTAATGGACATAAATCAAATATTTGTAATGGAAATAAATCAAACGTGTTTAAACGTGAGGTAAATTAAAGCCTGAATTTGAGGCACCTCTACACACAGTTACAAAAACAGGCAAGGGGAAAGATAAAATAAAAGGAAATTCCCTCTCTTTATTCCTACACTTAGCTTTGTCCAGAGAAGGCCTTTTAGAGCTTGATGATCGAACCGCGTCGTCCTGCGTGGGAAGCCTGCAAAATGGCGCCAATCCGCTCTGGGCGGGAAATGTACAGGAGGCAATTCGGGCAGTGATATTCAACACTAGGGCTCAGAAACCACCGTGCAGCTTCTTTTCACAATCACACTTGCCGATGCCGCTCCTTGCAAAATGGCGCCGCCTTCTTTCCCAATGGCAGAACACACGGCTCCGAGGCACGGTCTCACACGACCCAGCCGAACAGTCAATGGCTGGCATCTTGCTCGATCATGTGTGCAAATTCACACCAATGAACAACAGGATTCACGCTGCCTCTTCCGTCGTGTCGAGGGTGGTCAGCCAGAGCCTCTGACTCAATCGCGTTCCTCATAGAACCTCCCTTCACACTCCTGTTTGTGTCCCGACTGCCGATTCTGCCTCAATCCTCGTCTCTACACCAGGTTCGCTCGCCACAATGGCCTGCCTTCCACCTCAAACACATGGCGGGATCATGCCAAGTTATTGCTGAGAGACGTGCTCTTCTTCTCTTCTCAGAAACCTACATGCTTCGCGACTCAGCTGAGCATGAAAATCATGCAGCCTTCTTCACCATGTCAAGGGGAAGTCAGCGAGCGAGATCCTTCTTTCTCCAATCGCATACCTCACACACTCTTCTCATCTCTCGTCCTTCTGACCTCACGCCCATCCATCATCCACACCTAGGGCGTGGTTTGCTAGTTTTCAGGCGTGGTTTTTGCCTGTTGTCACGTTTGGCTCGGTTGTTGCTTTAAGGATGTGATTTCTTTTTATCGCTGGTCTTGTTAATGCGAAAACATAGGAAAAGGTCACAGGGGACAATCACATAAATGGAGAAATTAAGAAATTATCCTTAATCCCTACATAATTAACACAGCACCCCCCCCCCCCCCCCCCGCGCAGTGACAAGTCACAACTTAAGCTGATAGTTTCCCTACTTAAGCTACATCAAAATGTCTCCTACCTGTCCATGGACCATTCTACCCTATACAATCCTACTTTTGCAATGAAATTCCTCCATCTACCCCACAAACACAACAATACTTGTCTTTGAGCTATCTCGTCTGGTGTTTTCCTGCATTGCATGCAGGTGATGCAACAATGGGTGCAGCGTTCTTCACACTGTTTTTTTCAGTTAGGTGTGTCATCTGTTAGCATTCAATGGTGAATGTTGAAGATCCCACAATTCCAGTTGAAAAGAGTTAGGTTGTTGTGTAATGATTCAATTCCTGCCCTCACTCGGTAATGATTCAATCTTCAGGCAGAATTTGTAATTCAATCAGGTGCAACATGCATTTGCCTTCAGAAATACAAATAGATGTATAAAGTGAATTTGCAAGGGTTTGTTGTGTTGTGATGATGATGATGATGATGATGATGATGATGATGATGATGATGATGATGATGATGATGATGATGTTGTGCCATTTCTCCACAAAGAGGTTTGTTGTGAAACATTGTTCTGAAACTATCCCATTTTCCTTTTTAAAATTTCAACTAGCATGTAAGACCCTTCACACCACTGGTTTCATTAAAAGTCAGCATGTTTTCTTCCACAGACATAAATTTTTTGTCTGTCTGTGAATCTCCACGAGGATGTAAAATTAAATGAAACATGCAAAAAAAAAAAATAAAACATTTTATAACACGTTGTTGTTACCTCAACGATTTCTCTGACAAGCATTTACCGATGCTGTTCAAACTTGGCACACAGTTAATAAAATTTACGTCATTTTTATGTTTTTTTCGACATCAGTAACAAGATGGCTGACTGGTGGATATTTTGTTACTTAAATGTGCCCCCAACAATTTCTCAGACATGCATTGTCTGACTTTGTTCAAAGTTGGCAAAAACACAGTGCATGATGGCATACACGTGCCTCTCATTTCATTTTGTGATCTGATCAAAGATTATCGACTTGTAGACTGGCGGCCATTTTAGTTGTACATGAGATGACCCGTGAACCCGTTGGGTTCCCGTTGTGACAGCGGTTGATGAAAAAAAAAATCATTTCAATAAAAAAAGATAGTTCCAGCGAACTATCCCGCTGAGGTTGTTTGTATTGATCAAATTCTCCCGAAGAGTAATTGACTGAATCGGGAATTGATTTTTAAATAATTTTCTCGTTGCACGATTTGAACGAAGCTTGATACTGCACACCGCAGGAGAATGGTGAGTAAGGTGGGCTAATTTTTTTTGCGCTATCGTGTACCGTATTGGCTGTATTTCGGGAACATGCTTGCATACATACATACATACATACATACATACATACATACATACATACATACAAGATGAGAGTTTTAGTAATATATAGATAGATAAATATGGGCTAGCCCTTTAACTCCGTACAGCAAAATTGCTAAAATAATGGGGGCAATGACATTTTATGTCTTTTTTTACTTCTTTGTCTTGTTTTTTTTTACTGACATCCTTGTGATTCCTGATGTAAAAGTACACTGCTACATGATACTAATGTCATTATTCAGCATATCTGATCTGTACGAGTTCTTTCATCAACCTTCGAGGAATAACAACAACTAATTGGCCATCTATGTTTATTATAAATGTTTGTTGGGGAGGCTGAATTGAGGAAAAGAGGAGAAGGCTGAGGATATAAAAGAGTAGAACAAGAGTGGAAGAAAGGCAAGGGACATTTGTAGCTTGTAGGTCGAGTGTATTCGAGGGTGGGAGACAATATCCTGCAATTTTATGTATATAATTAATAAATAGATGGCTACTTAAGAAACTTGTGACAAGATTATTTGTGGATTTTTCACGAAGAAATGCCAACATAGTGTTGAAGATGTTTAAATGTTCATTTTCAATTTAAAGGTCTTCCTATTCACCTACCACTATTTGCAGAACTTAACGAGACATGGTAGAGAAGTTTGAAAAAGCAAAATGAAATTGAAGTGAACTATCTCCATGGCCTTCCTTATTAAGCATGTCCAAGGCTTGTTAACCAAATACCAAGGGAATTTTAATATCTACCAGCAAATGTTGATGGGACAGTTGCCCTATTAAATGGAGTGTTAAATCCATGATGCAGTGCCCATTGACCATGTATTACGAGTTAGTCAAACAATAGACAGTTGAGTTCAGTAATATACTTCATCAGTGAGAAAGTATCTCTTAGACGTTCCCTGCACTGCTTTCACAATTTACATTGTGTGTGGTCGTATGGCAGCTGAGCTGCCAGGGTAGCTATCATTTATTGAGGCGTGACTGTGTCGCTGATGTGACTGTATTAAAATTAAAATTTTAAATAAAATAAAATTTAAATTTAAGATGGTGTTTTAAAATGTTGTTGTTATAGTGTGGTAGTGGAATGAAATATAGAAGTAAGAAACAGTTTAACCCTAATCCTACTAACAGTGATATTTTTGGACCCCAGACCTACATTTTGGTGTGTTATTTCTGCATTAGTTTAACGATGTATTTCATGTTTTATGAGTTTGGTTACCATTATGTGCTGGTAATAAATATACATGATGTTTTAAGATCCCACCTTGCTGCACAGAGTTGCAAGGAAATCCTTTCTGGGGTCCAAAAACACCCCAGTTGGTTTTGTTCATGTCCACGTTATTTCTTAGAAATAAGCTTGTAGATTGGGTCCTGGTATCCGGCCGTCTGTTCGTACGTACAGTATGTACGTACGTCCATTAATATTTGACTAAAACATCTCCAAACAAAATACTTGACCGATATGGACCAAATTTGGTAGAATGCATCATAACAGTAAGGTCTCGTGGGGTTGTACACCCCATTCGGAGGTGCCCCCCTATAAATGGGGTGGAAGGGGAGTTTTGCTCCAAATATTTGTATTTTATTCATAAATCTTCTTCTCAGAAATGGCCAGACAGATCCAGACCAAACTTTCAAAGCGGCATTGGTACCATGCCCTAACTTTAAGTTGTGCTCCTCATGGCCATATCTACCCGGTAAGGCGGGCCACGGGCCCCCTCCCCGAACCCCTCTCCTTCACTAAAACATCTCCACAACTACCTGAGCGATACGGCCCAAATATGTTACAACGCATCAGGACAGTGAGGTCTCATGGGGTTGTGCTCCCCATCCAGATACACCCATTTACAGGGGCAAAAAGTGGTTTTTGCCTCAAATATTGGTATTCCGTCTCCCGTCACCCTACTCCGCCTGTTCGGGAAATAACCGTCAGTCTCCCACAGGGCTTTTTTCTCTCATATATGATTACTTCACATGGTGTTTGTATCGAGAAGCAAGTCCTCGAATTTCTTTTTAATGCCTATGTTTGTTGACTTTATCACAAAAACATTATCCATTATGTTTCGTCATTGATGCGAAATTCTATCTGATTGAATGAAATCTTGTGCTTCTGATTTGGGGTCGTAAAGGTCCCCAGTTAGTTGGTTAATTGTATTTTAGGTTTTGTATGTATATTAGGGCGCTTTTAGCTACTATGGTAAAAATTCAAATTTGCAATAGAAGTTTGCAGAACCTTCCAAATGGTGAGGTTTCATGAAAAACTAAAATCTTCCAAGTTTTATTAAGATTAAATAATATTTAGGACTTGCGCAGGCACTTGACATCCTTCTCCATTAGTACAACATGGCTAAATTAAAATGAAAATCTCTTTTGATGAAAACAATTAAAAAAAATTATCCTGAAAAGTAAATAAGCTACTATGTATGTATGTATGTGTATATATATATATATATATATATATATATATATATATATATATATATATATATATATATATATATATATATATATATATATATATATATTTGGCCCTTTATAAAATCAAAGTTTCCTTTGAGGCCTTTGGGTATTTCCGTCGGTCATCCTCCATCACTTGAACAAGGTACTGCACTTGAGCTTCATCTCTTGTTCGACCAGCTTTCGTGAAATCTTGGATGAGGGCGATGCCTCTTTCAGCCGCATCATTCACGACGTTCAAAGAGTCAACCCTCTGCTTTGCTTTGATGTAGGATTCAAAGCTCTTCCAGTTTGATGGATCCTTTTCCTCGAGAAAGTCTTCTGGCAGCTCGAGGAGCGTAAAGAGATTTTTAGTTTGGGAGGAGCAGAGGTCAGACAGCTTCGTTCCCTCTGGATTGGGAAGCCAGACTCATCGAGATGGATCCTCTGAACCCTCCACGTCCTTCATGTTTATTACCATGGTGATCTTTTCTGACGAATCTAAGTTGTCATCAAAGAGTGCAAGGCCGACGTTAACTTCGCTCAGGTACCACAGATGGCGGCTCATTGTTTTGTATGCAGCATGATTCAAGGAATGGAGGGCTTGAAGGAGCTGGAGGTCATTCTTTGTCGCGGAAGCAGCATTTCGAGTGTCGAACCAGGCCCTGATATAGTGCTTAGCAACAAAAAGACAGACTTGCTTGATCCCGCTAAACAGGCGTTCTGTGCGACATGTACTGCGGGATGATGACGCGCGTTTAGTGAGAAAATCCGAGAACTGCGTTTGAAACATCCAGATCTTGAAGCAGTAAATTGCACTAGCCATCCAACGCGCTCGGTGAACGGCGCCAGGTGCCCTGAATGTTGGAACCTGATGTCCAGAAGGGATGCCTCCAAGGAAAATGATCGTCAGTTGGAGAAGTTCTTTGTGGTCGTCTCGGGGATGCTTCTGCTTCAGAAGCTCTTGGGCATGCTGAATGACAAAATTGGCCCATGGATGGATATCGGTGGCTGTGCTTGCATCATCAGCAGCAGTCAAGTACTGCGTGAAATTAAAATAGAGCCAGCAGTCCCGGAAGGTTTGGAATAAGGTGATGTCTGGCCCTCGGGATGCTTCATCGACCGAAGAAGAGTAAATTGCTTCCAAAACAAGTTCTAAGACATGATGCCGACACGCAAAATAAAGAAGTTGATGATCAAGGATGTTTTCAATACGAACAGAGACCCCACTCCGGATTCCAGTATTAACAGCTGTCGTGTCAAAACACATCCCTTTGACACGTCCAATCAGGTTCCTCTCCTTAACTGTTGAAAAGATGACCATGGCTGTTTCTTCCGCCTTGGAGTCTTTCAGCATCGGAATTGCCAGGATTTTTGACACACCATTCCCAGTGACCAGAATTGGCAGCCTGTCAACTTTGTCTCTTCCAGTTAGGTCTGGCATCAGCTTGGAATCCCAGTGGACTACCAGGGGTGTGTCAACCTTAAAGCTCTGCTTTATCTCTTCAGCGCATTGCTTCCGGTGCTTAACACGAGCGGCACGAATGGCACTTGGACTGAGAGAAAGTTTATTGATGTCTTGTCCCAATTGCTTGGCAAATGGAATTAGAACCCGACTTGCAGAATGATCGCTAAGGAGAGTTCTATCCAGGGCCTCAGTTACTTCAGATGTTAATCCAGTTGTCCCACGTTTTCTCTTCGGAGGCTGGGAATCACAGGTGGTTGGATGGATGGAAGAAGATGGTTGTCAACTTGGACTAGATTCAGTAGAGCTGGAGGAGGAGGAAGACTGGAGGTTGGCTGTTTCAGAAGTTGCGGCCATCTCCAAAAGTGCCTTCTGTTTCCTCTTTTTCTCTTCATCCTTACGTTTCATAATTTTCTCTGAAGTCCTGGCAGTCTTGTAGTCAAGACTCCCGATCTTTCCTGGATGCCCCTTTTCACGCTGAGAAGCAAGAAACTCCTTGTCCTCATCGATTTTTATAAGATTCATAGCATCAGCGTGAGCTATGTCAAACAGCTCATCCAGATCGGCCTTGAAATTGTCTTGTTTCTCTATGTTGGTAGCAGTCTTCCGATTGATGCTTTTCTTTAAACCCTGCCACATTGTGTGTAATTTTCTCACATGGACTACCACATCAGGAAGGTGCTTAGAAGGAATCCCCTCTGTGGACCAGATGTTCATTAGCTCTAGTGATGTTTGATTCACACTTGCAGTTAGGGTCTCATTCATTTCCAAATGAAGGAACATCAAAAAGCGGAGAACTTCGGCCTTAGAAGGAAGCTTCTGGCCAGGAAGTGTTGGATAAGGGGATCCAATCAGCCAAATGGCCTTTTTCGATCTAGTTCTGGAGGCCATTACCCCCAAAATATGCAGAAATTTCTGGTCTGAAAAAAAGATAAAAACATCATGGTTAAGTAGGAAATGTTACAGAGTGGTAAGTACACATTGAAAAGTTACAAGTTTTTGCCAAGCTTGCGCGTTAATTCATGCACGCATGAAGAAAGGCTCTGCTCACTGCTGTGCAATTGCGCAACTTTCAACAAGAAAACTTTCCGTTTCCGAAATTTGGACTGAGTTGGGACTTCATTATTTTTCGATTTAGCAATTTATGAGCTGATTTTCATTTCTTCACATCAATATTTAATATCATTTTAATGCATTTAATTATACGAATATATTAATTAAACCCTCAAAACAGTAAATTCAGATGATATCAAAATAAACTTTTAATTGATCTGCGAAAAGAGGAAAAAAAAATCATTTTTGGCAGTTTTTGATGCCCTTTGTGCAATTTTGCATCGCTTGTGCAAGTTCAAGAACATGACTCAAGAAAAAAATATTTTAACACAATGATTTCTAGTAGGAACCTCACTGAATGGCGGGTTCTGCACATTAAAAAAAAAAAACTTTCATTTTTTAGAAGCACATATATATATATATATATATATATATATATATATATATATATATATATATATATATATATATATATATATATATATATATATATATATATACATATATATGTTTTTTTATGTTTGTTGATTTCATCAATAAAATGCTATGATTAGTCATTGATGTGAAACTTTGGCAGATTTAGTGAAATTGAACGGTTTTGAGTTGGTAAGATTCGGTCGTAAAATATGTTGGTTGGATTAGGGTTAGAGGTATTTTAACACAGCTCATAATAATTATGAGTTCCAGGTTTTAGAACCTCATACACTCAATCATGGTGTAAATTTCCATCATGCCCTTAAAGATTGCGCTGTAATAATGGAAAGACTGCCTCCTTCAGCGCTTTGCTGTTCGCTCCGTTTCCATTTTGATTAAAGGATGCAATTGTACAGCACATAGAAAGCAAACTAACTGCTCAACTTTACCCACTTGCTCTCATATACCCTGAGGACTGAGCCTGATGTGTATTCAAATCCAATAACCACGTGCTTGTCCTTTAATGAAAATCACAGATTTTTATATTTGCGTTTTCTAGAACCACTCCTTTTAAAAAAAAAATATAGAATTGATGTAATGAAAATTACAAGTGCAGTAAAATAGGTCAGTGTTGGTGTGTTCACTTGTGATCTGTCTGGTTTTGGGTTTAATCCTCACTGGGGAGCAGGGAAATTGGGGCAGGGATGAGGGACAGGCGACGGTCGATGGGGACAAGGGACCAGAATGGTGCAGGGTTGTCAAGGCATTGAATGCTATTAATACTGTGGAGCTGATGCAGTGAAAGCAGGAAGGAAAGAAAGAGCTGCATTATGGAGCATACCATTCTCTAAAGGGACATTAAGTTTGTTATCCTGTCTGCAACCATATAATTATATTTCATTGTTCACAAGAACACACCTTTGGGATTTATCCTTCAAAGAGACTAATTAAAGTAACAGGTGAATCTTCATGGTAAAAATGGAAAAAAAACGTTAATGAAGATCAATTACCTATATCATGGGACATAATGTGAACAACACTGATATAGTATTGGGCTGTGTGTGTGTGTGTGTGTGTGTGTGTGTGTGTGTGTGTGTGTGTGTGTGTGTGTGTGTTTGTGTGTGTCATTGATTGTTATCTCCATAATTCGGGTTTGAGAAGGTGGCATGGAGTCTTCTCAGGACTCGAAGTCTCCGCTCTGGTTTCGGTGAAGGATCGTGATTCATGGCCTAAGTTGTGAAATTTTGTTGTTCACAGAGTTTTGTTCTGAGAACTCTTTTTCATGATCGTCACTGAGCCCTGGACAGCCTCCAACTGTAGTTTGTTTGTGGTTATGTTCACAGGGATGGTTTGTCAGATGTTTGTGAGGTTCTTCTTTATCATTCCTGTTGCTCCAATTATCAGTGGAACCATTTTGGTGCTCTTCAGTTTCCAGCATCTTTTCACTTCATTTTTGAGGTATTGATACTTTGTCATTTTATTGATTTTTGCGTTATTTAGACCAACCTCATTGGGTACTGAAACCTCAATGAGCAAGCAATACCTTATTTTCCTTTTTGTATCTGAGTCTTATGTCTGGTCATAGTGCTTTGTTGTCTAAGTTCACTCTGGATGGGATCATCAGGTCATTTGTGAGCATTATGTCCTTGTTTTCAATTATTGCTTTTGGTTCATGTTTCCATGAGTTTTCTGGAACTAGGATACTGAAATTTCTGCAGATGTGCCAGTGAATTACACTGCATACCTTGTTGTGCCTTTGTGTGTACAGCTGTTCTGACATGAGTTTTTTTTTAACATCATGATAGGAGGTAGCTCATGATTTCTGTTTCTACCCTACAAAATCTACACTTGTTCATTTGGCTCAGTTCTGGCTTTTTTAAAAGCCTTTCGTGTCGTGTCCTTGATCTTGGGCATGTTTAATGATCTCTGTCTCAATTGAGCTGACCTCTTTTTAACCATTTCACTGATCCTTCTTTGTCTATCCCCAATCTGTCCAACTTTTTATTTTTTTTAAATTTCCCCACTCTTTTGTCTTTCTCCCAGTTATCACCATATATTTGCTGATATTTTGTCTTGTGTTTTCTTTTGTCTTTTTTTTTTTTTGCAATCATTGGGGCTGTATTTGTTGCTGTTTTGGTTATGTGTGTGGCATCTTCCATTTGCACCTGTTTTTGGAAGTTTTTTTTTTTTTTTTGCAAGGTCAGTGAGAGGTACCGTTAAAATCATATGTCAGAATGTGACAAAACTGCAGAAGAGTAAGAATATATCAGGAAGTCTGTAGCCTGACACAGTCATTCAATACAAAAATGGTTATCAAATGATTTTATACCAGGCCGCAAACTTATGGATCCCCATAAATCACGTCTCATTCATGTCAAGTGCAGAATTTTCTTCCTTTTTTGTTACTTTAATATAAGGGTTGTACTTGTATCACATGTAGGACTAGAAGGGTACTCGGTAGAGCGCATACCTCCGCCACATAATGCCTGATCCACAAGAACATATCGGGCACATAACATTTTTGAAATATCATGCTATGTATCGTTTTTGGACCCATCTCTCAATGGTGAAGAATGACTTTATAAATTAAATAATTATCGGATCCAGATCCGGATTCAGATCTTCACCAAAATCGAATCACTTCATTGTGGTCACACCCCCAACATGTTCACCAAGTTTCATCCGAATCCATCTACAACTTTTTGAGATATCGTGCTATATATCGTTTTTGGCCCGATCTCTCAATGGTGAAGAATCACTTGAAAGATTATCTGATCCAGATCCGAATTCGGAACTTCACCAAAATTGAATCAATTCTTCCTTGTCACACACCTACGTGTCCACCGAGTTTCGTCCGGATCCGTGCAGAACCTTTTGAGATATCGTGCTATATATCATTTTGGCCCGATCTCTCAATGGTGAAGAATCACTTAAAAAATTTCCAGTAGTTTGATCCAGATCCGGATCTTCACCAAAATCTAATCAGTTCATCCTTGTCACACACCCACTCTACCCACCAACTTTCATCCAGATCCGTCAAAACTTTTTGAGATGTCCTGCACACAGACAATCAAACATACAGAGAGAGGTGGAAACATAACCTCCTTCACCCTCTGTGGCAGAGGTAAAAAATTTATCAAGTCGCTTTACATGAATTTTAAGGACGTCAGTTCCAGACAATTGACAAACATTGATTGTATATGGGATTTTAACCGAGATTCTCTGAATCGTGAACCATGGCTACAGAATCCTTATCCTCTTTACAAAGAGAAACCTTTTCATCATTTTGCACATTTTTTGTACAAGTTTGAATTGCTTACTTTTGTTTAGTTGAATATTTTGTTAAACCGAAACAGTCAAGTTTTAATATGCCGAAAAGTTGTGTTTGTTTCACAATTGCTGATCATGCTTCAGAAGTTAAACTTGGTAATATTGTCATGTCAAGTAAACCATCACTAAAATTGCTATTTGAATGGGAATTGGTCTTTGGTGGAATCAATAAATTAATGTCAATAAATAGAAGTTCAAGATCACTTGATCACTGAAAACCAAAGTATAAATACAGTATACAGTTACTTTATAATCATTTATAAAGTTTATACTATATGACTGTAATCCTGCAGCTCACTCCAACAACATTGTCATTTTTAATGAGTGGATATGCCGATTTGGAACTTTACAAACTGCATTTGATGATGATAAATAATAATCTATCTATGATTCCAGCAATGTGTGTGTGTGTGTCTGTGTCTGTCTGTGTCTGTCTGTGTCTGTCTGTGTCTGTCTGTGTCTGTCTGTGTCTGTCTGTGTCTGTCTGTGTCTGTCTGTGTCTGTCTGTGTGTCTGTGTGTCTGTGTGGCTGTGTCTGTCTGTGTCTGTCTGTGTCTGTCTGTGTGTGTCTGTGTGTGTGTGTGTGTGTGTGTGTGTGTGTCTGTGACCGCTGTTTCTCGACAACCACTGGTCCGATCTAATTGAAACTTGCCAGATATATTACTGGGGACCTGAGGATGTGCCTTTTCAAGGTTTGATATTAATCGGACAAGTGCTTCCCAAGATATGGCCATTTATTTACCAAACCAATGGGAAGACACGTTGTTGTGTGGGCGTGGCCGATGGGGAAGGGAACCTCAGTTGCGTTCCCCATTACGGGTTACAACGTACGGGCTTCTGGATAATGATGACTTCATGTATTCTAATAATTTCTCGATTTCTTATGCGCATTTATAGATAAACAGAATGGCCCAAGTTATGATCGTTTTCATATTAGACGGTGTATAAATTTCGGTAACATCAGAGTGCTGGTATTCTCCGAACCAGGAAGTAATTTTTTTCTCTCTTCTCTTCTCTTTTTGTTTTTCCTTGCAACGACATTGCGAAAAGGTAAAATACGTTGGCGCTAATTGAATAATTGGGTATTAAAACTAAATTGCGAATAATCGTAACTGCAAATAATATGCGAACTTCTGGGCCACGCACATACGGACAGGCGAGAGTGAAGAAACGGCCTGCGTGGTTGTTGTTTGTTGCTCGCGGTTTGAATATTTATTTATTATTTTTTTTTTGTTTTTTGGGGCATGTACTCGTAATAATAATAATAATAATAATAATAATTACAATAATAATCATACTAATGTAATTTGAGAATAGTGTTTGTTCGTTTGTTTGTTTGTTTGTTTGACTTATATGCACTCCTGAAGCACTGTACAGAATGAGTTGAAAATTGCTGGTTTTACTCATGGGGTACAACTGGAGGTTTTGGGAGCTATAAAGAAATTAATAGTCCCCAGGGTACAACATGGGGAAGGGGGGGGGGGAGGACCCCAATTCTCTCTATATGATGACAAATGTGTATGGCAGAGCACTGTCTGTTGGGAGTGGGTATTATAAGTCATAACTCGTATAATTGGGGGAATTACCAACAGGTTCTTTGCTAGTAATAATAATAATAATAATAATAATAATAATAATAATAATAATAATGAGAATAGTCATAGCAGCAAAGTGGAGATTTTCCAAAGTCTTTTTCAAAACACTATTGTTGGTTTCACAACATCATCATCATTAATCCTTTATTTCAGCCGTAAAATGCTTTTGAACAAGGCTGATAAAGAATCCCAGTAGGATAATTTTTATTGTACCCATCATGTGACATTGATTGTTCAACAAGAGACATGAAAGAAAAAAGCACGTCCGTGAGTTGTAATCACTTTTGTCGGCTGAACTGTGATGTTCTTCTGTCAAGGGTGAATAAACCATGACTGGGCTGAGCTCGGTTTTGAGAAGATAGTTGCTGGAGCAAGGCCGAGGATGAGTGCCAAGTGCAGTTCAAGATAACACTTGGCAGTTTGCTGGCTTTGAATGGAAGTTTTGGAATTGAATGACTCTCCCACTTTGCTTTCTGGTGCTGCTTTGGAGAGTTGCAATTGTCTGGATGAAGTGCCCTGGTTTAAAAATATAAAATAACTTTGTATCCTTCTTCCGCTGGTCGGAAAGCATCACAGCAGGCCAGCCAATATTTGGATGTTTTTGAAAAATAGCCGATGGATCGTAAAAGTCAAATCGATTTTTAATTACGGAATATAAAGGATGATTTTACCTTTTTTGGACAATAAGATATAATCAATTATATTCAAAAGAAGATATAATAAATTTCTCATCTGCTTAAAATTCAAGGTTTTCATTGTTAACGTGTTGTTTTTCACATACCCCATTTTGTTCAATTTTGTACTGCCCCCCCCTCTTTTCTCCACAAGTCCCATGACAAAATGCAAGTCGAGAACCCCTCCCTTCATGCTTACTTACTCCCAAACCCCTTCCCCTCCTCTCTCCCCCATCCTCCTCACTCCCACCCCCTCCCAGAGTGTTTAGCGACATTTTATGAGGTGACGATATATATATATATATATATATATATATATATATATATATATATATATATATATATCGAACCAGTCGATTGTGCGATAGCATTTCTTCTGCGCCGCCATCTCTGCACGTTGGTCAATCGCTGCAATGTATCTACATAACCGGATCGTGTCACACAGCGACATGAAACCACGAGCTTCGTTCCAGGCATTTTGTCGGACGCGACGTGGCGGTAGCGCGGACCGTGTGTGATTCAAGCACCCAATCTCATCCAGAATAAACATCCGCTCCCCTGTAGTGCTGTGCTTCATTTTAGAACTGATAATGCGCTTTGTTATAAAGCCCGGGACCACATTGTGCTGCAGACAAGCCCAGAGAAACCTCTCGGATAACTTACCTGTACGACACTTACCATTAAGCCAAACCAAGCCATTAATCTGCTCGACTTAACATTGTGAGTACCATCGTTTAAGATAAATAAACAGATGTTTGGCATGGTTTTAACTTCGGCATTCCCAACCAGAATATCAAGAGGGAAGACATTTTTGCCGAGTTTGAACTCCTGTATGCTCAACTATCAACGCATCAGGCTGTGTCAAAAGAAGCAGACTAGGTGCTGAGGGCCGGACTATCAGACCTCGCGCATGCGTACTGTGGAATCCCGAATGACGTCACAGATTTTCACATGCAATGGGATGTTCTCTTGGCAATACAAGGATTGAGGAGGAATGCTGCCATTCACATCTGCAAACCGGATAAAGGCACTGGAGTGGTAATCATGAATAAGATTGATTACATCGACAAGATGATGGACATCCTGAAAGACGAAACCAAATTTAAACATCTGGGCGGTGTGACGGAACATGATCGCACGCCTCAGGTGGAAGGTCAGATCGTCAAACGACTGTTTCAGCTTCTTAAATGTGGAGAACTATCAAAGGAGGTGAACGACAGAATTAAATCTGTTGGAGCCCAGCGTCCAAGAATGTACGGCCTGCCGAAGATTCACAAGGAGAATATCCCTCAATGACCCATACCGTCCATGGTGCGATCGGCACAACATGAACTTGCCAAGTGGTTGGGAGAGGAACTGCAACCAGTATTGGATTCACTTTCTAATCTTCGTGGTTAAGGATTCCTTCACATTTGCAGAATCAATTAGAACTAAAACACCGACAAGTGAGGACAACATCATGGCATCCTCTGATATTAAAAGCTTTTTCACGAATGTACCATTGACAGAGACGATCGAGATATGCGCACATTTGCTGTATCACACCGATCTGGAACAACCGATGATCTCGGAACACGTCTTCGTGGAATTAATGAACACAGCAACTAGTTAGGGAATTTTAGCAAATTGTATTGACCATCTGTGAAAAAATTGCTTACCAAAAAATTTCTTCATGAACGTATTCATCTCGGTGTCTACTAACACCTATCAATTAGTGCGAACCCAATTCCTTGTGGGAAATTCTGGGGAGGCAATCAAAGTTCGGGTGCTTCAGAGTGCCTGCGCGAAAAAAATCGGAAAAAGTAAATTTTGCCAATATTGACTTGTGGGATGTCTAACTAGGGGTTTTTGGGGTGCTGAATTGATTCCAATCATTAGCTTTGAGAAAAAAAAACACTCCTTGATCATATGAAATGTATTTTATTGACATTTTTAACAGAACTGTGCTCAATGGAAATGTTGCTTCGTCAGCTTTTACAACCTTATTCATCAAACTCCCCAGTATCTTCCTCACTCCTCTTTTCATCCAGCTGGTTTATGTTCAGGCAAGAGTTACCATGACAGATGCCGCAAGCAGAAATACACTTGACTCCTTGCTTTTTACAGCAGCACCTGAGTGAGCTGCAGTCCCCCGCACAGTTGCAGCTGGCAAACGTCAGGAGGTAGTCTGGTGCAATGGGGTCTGCAGAAGGGACTGGTGCATATCCTTGCTCAGTGAGTTGCCAACCATAGTCCCGGGCATCCAACGATGGACTTTGCAGCATCAGCCAGTCTCTAGTCTGGAGGTAAGCTCGGAGAGAGTGCTGTGCTGCAGCTCCTGTTGTCGGGGGGAGTTTCTCAGGTTTTATGCTCCCAGTAGCAGCTCGCTTGCTGAAGATGTCGAATCTCAAGTCTTCCAAGTCTTCGGAGGATTTCCCATGGAACATGAGCATGAAAACATCACAGCCTGCTTTAATGATATCACCTTTCTTAGCTCGGGTGTCCATAAACACATCCATTGCCCTCTCTGCTT
>NC_140965.1:46759373-46839373 GCF_056783735.1 Eptatretus burgeri
GAGTGGTTCCGTAAGAAGCATCTCAAGGTCCTGGAGTGGCCGAACCAGTCTCCAGACCTGAACCCAAGAGAAAATCTTTGGAGGGAGCTGAAAGTCTGTTACCCAGCGACAGCCCCGAAACCTGAAGTCTTTGGAGGGAGCTGAAAGTCTGTGTTGCCCAGCGACAGCCCCGAAACCTGAAGGATCTGGAGAAGATCTGTATGGAGGAGTGGGCCAAAATCCCTGCTGCAGTCTGTGCAAACCTGGTTAAGAACTAAAGGAAACGTCTGATCTCTGTAATTGTAAACAAAGGTTTCTGTACCAAATATTAAGTTCTGTTTTTCTGATGTATCAAATACTTTTTTCATGCAATAAAATGCAAATTAATTATTTAAAAATCATGCAATGTGATTTTCAGGATTTTTGGTTTAGATTCAGTCTTTCACAGTTGAAGTGTACCTATGATAAAAATTACAGACCTCTACGTGCTTTGAAAGTGGGAAAACCTGCAAAATCGGCAGTGTATCAAATACTTGTTCTCCCCACTGTATATGTATGAATACTTATATATATATATATATGTATACATATATGTATATATATATATATATATATATATATATATATATATATATATATATATATATATACATGTATATTTACATGTATATATACATGTGTATATATTTATATATATATATATATATATATATATATATATATATATATATATATATATATATATATATATATATATATATATATATATATATATATATATATCAAACCTGGTGTTGGTGCAGTGGTTAGGGCTGCAGCTTGGGATCCAAAAGGTCCTGAGTTCAAGCCCCGTTGGGCCACTGAATTAATACACCAGGGGGTTGACTCAGCCTGTCATCCTTCCGAGGTTGGTGAAATGAGTACCAGTATACTGGGCCGGTGTATACCCCGGTTAAAATAGGTGTACCTTATCCCTGTGTCGTAAGAGGCGACCAGGGTTGCGTCAGGAAGGGCATCCGGCGTAAAACATGTGCCAAATCATTATGTGGATCATAACGGATGATCCGCTGTGGCGACCCCTAACGGGAGCAGCTGAAAGAAGAAGAAGAAGATATATATATATATATATATATATATATATATATATATATATATATATATATGTATATACATTGAAGAGAAAAGGTTTTTTTGAGCAAATTTACTCCTTTTTGCAAATCTGTGAAATTATAATGAAGGAAATTGCTTAAACATCGCCTTTTGTCAGGCCACATAATTGTGACAAATAGATATCCATATCATTGCCGACTCAAGCAAATTTGTCATTTTTGATTCCCTTGTAGGTGATTAATTTTTTTCTGTTGTTTGTGCATGTATTTGTCATGCTCCATGTGGCCTTGGGAAATTGTTCATTTTCATTTGGCTGTTTTGTAGAGTTGATCGTTCACAATTTTTTTTGCTGCTTTGCATTATTTAGTACACATTCAATTTACTCTGAACTTGATTTTGTTAGCAATGATATTTACCACGCATATTGAAAGCCAATTTTATTTTAATGTTCAGTTTCTTCCTCCTCTGCTGATTTGGATGAGGTGATTGAATTATGCTGCAGTCTTTGCTACAGAACAAAAAGACCATTATTACACAATTTCGGAACGAGCCTCAAAGTTATTTTAATGTCCTACATCCTGTGAAACATCATAGGAAAGTAAGTGCATTACCTGGCAATGATTGACGAGCTAATGTGAATTTTAAACTGTTATCATCATGCATTAATGGACTCTTACTGCATACTTACATTATTTTACACTACTAGATTTCCACAACTGATGCCACAGTGGTAATTTATATTAACCTGTGGATTTGAACCTAGGCCAGAATACCTCAGATGAGAGTATGTATACCTCTGGTCGAGACTATCCTGCCAGTCCTTACTTTGATTACTAATATGCGGAATTAAAATGAAATGTTATTTTATGTGGTCAGAATTACTATTTTTGTTTTTTATTCTTAGGTCAGAATATTGTACCATACTCTGTTTCAGAGAGTTGGTGCTTCTGGAGCAGTTTCCTGGCAAGGGTGATATGTTCCACTCAAATTCCGCTATCTCATTTGCCAATGAGATATTTGGTTTGCCATTGCCTTCCCAGCAGTAGTTTGGGTGGGAACTTGTAATTTTTTCAGTGTGCTGGCGATATCTTGCCTACTCTTTGCGAAGGACACCGTGGGATCTTTACTGTTTACTAATGGCAGCAGACATGACACCAGCAGAGGGACAGCACACACATTGATGAATCGCCCTGCCTGTGAAACACCCGGATGACAGTTTATAGCTGGTTCAGGATTCAAACCCAGACTAGACAGCTTTGAGGTGAGTGTGCAATACTAGTGTCTAGGCCAAGTTTATAGCGAGGTCAAGATTCTAACTGAGACTAGACATCTTAGAGTCAAGTGTGCATACTTCTAGGGTCTAGGGCTGTAGTCCATCCTGCCAGCCCTGAATTACTATGGGTTAACTATAATGCAAACCTGCTCTTCCCACACACACTAATTACTGTCTCTCCACTTTGGAATTAGGTTTGTGATTGAAACCTTGAATAACCAATGAGGACAGAGACAGTGGATGTGGCTAAATTATACTTGTTGTTAGTTGTTTAAAAGCTTCGCTAGCTTTGCTGCAGGTACAGGACCACACCCAACAATGGACTCTAGCTCATAATGGAACATTTTCTGGTATTTTGTGATAATCAATGAGATATTCATTTGCCAAACAAACAAAGCATTATCTCCACCATAATTACAGCATGCCAGAAGGCATAATTTCAGCACAGCAAGGAATCACAAAATTGTTTTTATTCGGGATGATTTTCTCAACATGTGGCAAATCATTCCGTCGTGCGAGCAGACATCAATGAGGTCTGAATTTGAGCAGAACATCTCGGATTTCTAATGTTTGGCTTTCAAACTGTCCCACACCTTGGCCACAGTCTTCACCATAAAGCTTAATATAAGCGAATTGACTCTCAGAGAGGATTTTCCTCAAAGACAAGTGCTTTTAAATCCATTAATAAAAAATTCAAGCAGCTTAATATTATCAGCACCAGACCATGTGTTTCATTCTCCAGTTCCAATTCCTCACTGCATTTGGCCGACAATGGGATGTGCTGCTGCTGTTTGCTTTTTACTTTTGTTTGATAATACGAGCAATTTTTCCTTGTCCATCTTCACGATTCACATTTTGCACTTGGTTTTTATGGAAATGTGACATTTTATTATTGTGAAGCTCTGAACATCATTGCCAGTGCCCCTTCAAGAGACTGAAGCATAGACAAGTCGTTGGTCTTGATCTTCTCCCATTTCTCATCCATTCTGGCAACCACTGCTCTTTCTTCGTCTTGATCCTCTTAAGCTCTTCCAGGACACGTGTGTTGATCCGATAACCCCATTCTTGCCTCGGTTAGCTTTTCTAATTCCAAGCTCTCTGCTCACCAAAAAACTCCTTTATATCCCTTCGTTCTTTCCCATGCAGTCATCTCCCTGTTTATGTCCGGTCACGGTCGTCGCTTCAGTGCGTCAAGGTGGAAGTGCGTTTTGGCCCCTCTTTCACGAAACGATTTTCCAGGCTTGACATTCGACGAATAGTTCGGGCAGGAATTTATTCATGGTGCTGGCGATGGCTCACCTACTCTTCAGGAATGACACCGTGGGATATTTAATGTCCACTAAGTAATGCCGGAAGATGGAACACCAGTTTAACGTCCATCCGAGGGGCGGCACATACACAATGTTGAATCGCCCTGCCTGTGAAACACCAGGATGACAGTTTATAGCTGAGTCAGGATTCAAACCCAGGCTAGACAGCTTAGAAGCAAGAAATCGTCATGCTTGTGCCGTTGAGTATTCCTTTCGACAGTGAAATAATTTGGAAACACAGGCAACAAATTAGAGACTTTCTGGGAATAGAACATCCCATCCCCCAACCACAAAGCTGCTCGAGAAATATAGCACTTTTATCACTGGGCCTTGGCAGCATGCTTGCTTCTTCAATGTACTCTGAAGCCCCTGAGACATGTGGCTTGCATTAAGAGGCATTGCCATCGTATAGTACTGTCTGTGCCCTTCCCTGCTGTCTACAAGAAAGAAATCTGGCTTGCAATAGCTCACAAGGCACGTAGTTAGTATGACATTGTTTTTAATACATCAAATTTAGACTCAAGAATGACGCTCATCTTCTCAATACCTGTACATGACTGTGTGCACATGTGCAAATGGAGATTGCAAGAAGAATCACAGCTATAACGAGAAGGGAACTTGATGAAATACATATCTCCACCACACAATGCCTGATCCACAAGACCATATCGGGTACAATACATTTTTGAAATATCATGCGATTTATCGTTTGTGGCCCTCTCTCTCAATGGTGAAGAATGACTTTAGAAATTAAATAATTCTCGTATCCTGATCCAGATTTAGATATTCACCAAAACCGAATCAATTCATCCTTGTCACTTACCCAACCTGTCCACCAACTTTCATTCCAATCAGGCGACAACTTTTTGAGATGTCCTGCACACAAACAGACAAACAAACAAGAAAGAGACAGTGCAGATCACGGTACTTGTAAAATCCATCCCCATCTCCATACGTTGCAATGGATACATCATATTTTCCATTTCAGTTAGATTAAAATTGACAATGTTCATCAAAGCTCAGGTCCATTGGATGAAAATTGATTATTTTTCAGATTGAAATTGATGATTTTAGAAGTTTGACCTTGAGTTGACCTTTCACCTTTTTACTTCAAAATTAGTTGGTTTCCAAATTCAATGATGCACTCTGCAATTGATGCTCAACTCCCAGGTTAATCAGATGAAAATTGATGATTTTTCAGATGAAATTTGATGATTTTAGAAGTTTGGCCTTGAGTTGACATCTTGATCTCAAAAATAGTTGCTTTCCCAATTCAGTGGTAGAATATGCAAATCCTGTTCAACTTTCAAGTTAATAGGATGTAAATTGACGATTTTAGAAAATTGAACTGAAGATGATCTTTGACCTGAAAATCAATAGGCTTCTCAGTTGAGACTATCTCTACAACTTGGAAAAGTTTCATGACAATCGGTTTAGAATTTTTACCTGTAGGTGATTGACAAACGGACAAACACGCAAACAGAATAACAAAATTGATTGACCAATATACTTGAAAAATCTTCCATTTTGCAAGTAACAAACAGGCAAACAGGGGTGAAAACATTTCATCCGAACCAGTGACCAACTTTTTGAGATACCCTGCACACAAATAGATTAACAAACAAACAGACAAACAAACAAGCAGTCATAGACTGGTACTTTCGAAATCGTCAACTTGACCTCTGACCTTGTCTAATAAAAGCTGTCTCGAGAGAAGGTAGCGCCGCAAACCAGAAGTTTCTACGATGATTCTGTACCAAACCATCAAAAATCGTAACGTTGACATAAGCAAAAATCTCCATTTCTCCATGCAATTATTTAATATTATTTTATCAAAGTCACAAAACCGTAATAGTCGGCCGTCCACCAACAATCTTTACATAATCCGACGGCTTAGTGAGTCAGGTATGCGACGATAACCTTTATTGGGATAAAAAAATGACTTTTAAACACCATCTTTATCAAAAACACCGTCAGCGCGCACACGCAAAACCTTTACATGACTCAACGACTCATCTGCTCGAGCGCGCTGCACCACGTGACGAGCCGTGACGCGGCGAGTGAAATATTTTTTATACAATCTTAAAACATCTCCAAAACATCTGATTTTCCCAGAATTTCGACAACCGAGTGTTAAGCGTCCTAAGCAATCGCAAAAACCGAAGACAAAATTAAAATCGAAGTTAAAACGAACTTGTAATGTCGACCGAAGCAAAAATACTCCATTTCTCCACATGAATTTACGGAATTATGTTTGACCTCACTGTGACCTTGACCTTTGACCGATTTTGACCAAAATCTAATCAGCGCTAGCCATCACCCTCCTGAGTCACGTGGTGTAATTTGACATTGGTAGCTTCTTCTGTTCTCGAGTTATTGTGCCTACAAACAAGCAAACAAACACACAAACAGAATACGGAAGCCATCAATATACTTACGAAATCTTTAGATTTCGTAAGTAATAAACAAACAGACAGAGAGGGGTGAAAACATAACCTTCGGTGGTGGAGGTAATAAAGTTAATTATTTTGATATCTGTGAGGTCAGCCATAATTCTCTATCCTGGAGGCTTTTTGCTGAAAGGCCTACTTCTTTTTTTTAATAAACCAAGATCCCCTTTTTTAATTTTTTATTTTAATTTATTTAATTTTCATAATTCTTTTTTAATCATAAACATGCTTCTCGAGGAGTGTCTGTTCCAAAAGGTCGTACTTTTATTTGCTCTCACAGTGACTATGTGCAGTAAATATGAACTTATCTTTCAGTGATTTATGTGATTAAACAATAATTCGAAAAGATTATAAAGTTGTTTTTTTTAACAGAACTTGGGTTTCATTTCCAGTATATCACTTAACCATTTCTCTAAATGTTTGTGTAGTTATTTAATTATTTTCACTTTTCTCACGAAATTCACCATTGGCATGTCTGATCTATATATTTCATACACGAAAATGGTAGAATCTTTGACTATTCCCTTTTTCCTATCCCCTCAACACTGTTTTCCCTTTTCTCAATTCACCTTTTTTCAATCCTGACCCCCCCCCTCAATCCCCACCTCTTCCACATTTCTTTCCCTCTGCCACCAAAGGCAGATAGAGGTTATGTTTTCACCTCTGTCTGTCTGTCCATTTGTTTGTCTGTCAACAGGATATGTCGAAGTTATGCATGGACTCGGACAAAACTTGATGGACAGGTTGTGTGTATGACGAGGACGAATTGATTAGATTATTAATGTACCGTTAATGTGAAATTCAACATTAAAAAGACGAAGGAAAACAGCAACTGCTGGAGCGACTGAAGTTGGGTGTTGCCAGAAACAACGATTTTTCTATATTTTTCTGAAATTGAAATGAAAGTAATTGAGAAGGCACTTTCTTCCACATTAAGTGTACTTCTGTGTCATTATATGTATAGTTTGTACATTTTCTGTCAATGTAAGTCTGATTTTGAATTTAAAAAATGCTAATTAAAAAAACAAAAATTTTGATTATATTTTTTTCCTTAAAATTGAGATAGCATAAAAACTTGACCTGATTGAGTGAAATTAGATACATTTCTGAATTCAGCATGCAAAAACATATGGGAACTGTTGAGAAAAACTAGACATCTGAAAAAAATATTTCAAATGCAGCCCAGTGATCTATTCAATCCTGCACTAACATTATCGACCTAATTCTCAGTGATTGTTGTTTTGAAAACTTTGGGCCACAGACTTGTTCAAATAGCGGGTATCATAAAGATGCTTCTCGAGGAGTGTCTGTTATCAATTTAAAAACCAATTTAAATGTATCAATTAAAAAAAAACAACGCATGCTTGTTGATAAAACATTTGAGATTCATGTCATTTTGATTTATGAGGTGGCTGAGGAAGATTGTAAAAACACGTTTATATCATACCAATGCAAGATTAAGAATGCTTTTTGCATGACATGACAGCATTGTTAATTTGAATTAATTGGTGAAGGTGAGGATGAGCTTTCGGTTCTGCAATGGAACAGCGATGAAATAAAGTTGTATTTCATCACATGCATTATTTTATCTCGATCCGTGACTGTACATATCAAGTACATGCATTGAACAAGGTTTTCGTTTGTTATCGAGCAATTGCTAAATAACTTTGCCTCTTGCCTTTCAGGTGACTGCCCTAGAACGGCAGGTGTTTGACTTCATGGGCTACCAATGGAGTCCCATTCTCTCCAATTTCATCCACATCCTCGTGCTTGTTTTGGGTGTCTTCGGCACAATGCAGTATCGCCTGCGTTATCTCATTGCAGTGAGTATACGTACCACGACTTGCTCTCCAATTTGAGTGTTTAAGAAATAAAAAATCATTTTCATCAAATCAACTTATGTTTGTCACATCCATTTCTTGGGTCTTGGTTAAGCTTGTATTATGTAGATTACAATAAGAGCCAAGTCCATTATGCAAGAAGGTTTTACATGTGGATTGATTGATTGATTGATTGATTGATTGATTGATGTAGTTGTACATGCAGCCTTTGGCCGCATCATTTTCTAGGGGCGTGACTGTACTGCTGATGCAACGCCCCCTGTTACCAGTAAGCTGGTAATCATTTTGCCAACCTCAAGAGGACAACAGGCTGAATCAACCCACCTGGTATTGATTCAGTGGTTAAACAAGGGCTTGAACTTAAGACACCAGGATCTTAAGCCAACCACTTTAACCGTTAAGCCAACACCAGGCTACCATGTGGATTTTGTCTCAGTTTGAAATATGTTTGTACGTCTTCTTTGAATGGCTGTGAAACACATTGGGCTTCATACTAATCGGCCAAGTGTGAACAAGACATGGTTGCTGGGGAAGTACTGGGAAATCCTTTATTCGGTTTGATGTTGCATTTTGTTTTTTGTTTTTAGACACGAGGACACAAAGTGAACAAGAAAAAGAGCCATTAGAGATTGCAAATAATAATTGCCAGGACTTGTTTTTTGTGGTGTTTGTTAAGTTTTGTGTGGTGCATTTTGTGTGGCGTTTGTGTACTGGTGTGTTAGGTAATTAATAAGAGACATAGTTATAACTGCACTTTATAACTGCTGGCAGTGATGACCGGATACCGAGACGTCCTGCTTTCATTGGACACCTGACCCTGACCAATGACGTTTTTCATTATTATTCATTTGAATTTAGAATGGGATTAAAATAAATTAAATTCAAATCAAATGGAAGATCACCTTGGTACAGTCCTGCATTGGAGTCATCAGAAGGAACCCAAACAAGCAAAAAGCAAAGATGAAGTCATCATGAGGAACCTGGATACAATTTGCATTTCAGCTGCTGCTACTCTACCTTCAAATCTATCCTGGCACAGCCAATTGAGCCTTAAAAAATAAATAAATAAATAAATAAAAAAGAACATCAAAAATAAAAGATAATTCTGGCTGCCAGACCATGTGGCCAATCAAGTTGAAATTTAAAACATGTATTCCCCATCTCTACTAGATCATAATTGTGAAGTTTCACGTTAATTCAGCAGTTCCAGAGAAAACATTATTTTTTTTTTCCAATCCAATATGGCGGCCAAATCATGTGACCTATCAATTATTCCTTCACAACCATGTACACCCAAAGCTTGGGGAACATTTGTGTGAAGTTTCCCCTCTATCTGTCCAGCCATTTTGGAGAAGATGATGTTTATTAGATTTTAGAGAAATCTGCTATGGCTGCTAAACCATGTGACCGATGACGTCATATGTGTGAACATTTTGTTCCTCATGGATAGGCGGTCATGCATGTAAAGTTTCGCCTCGATCTGTTCAGCCACTTCAGAGAAGAATACTTTTGAAGGATTTCTTTCTTTAAATAATATGACTGCTGAGTCACTTGACCGATGATGTCATCAATTTTTTTCTGTGCACCATTTTATCCTGAGATGACCCTCAAAAAATTTCATACTGATCAGATGTAGCATTTTACATATGCAATTATGATGTCATAATGAAGGCACGTATGATGTCATTAAAAAAAACGAATACATATTCCTCATGAGGAGTGCCTGCTGTGTGCCAAGTTTCAATTTTTTTCCTTGGTGCAGTTTCAGAGATACAGAGGTCCATTTTTTCCATTTTTCCAACGTGGCTACCACAACACATGACCTATGACATCATAATTATCATTAAAACATTCTGCATGAGTAGTCGCACCAATGGTGAAAATTTTGTCAATACAACCAGCGTTTGCGGAGAAAAACACGAAAGTTCTGTGCGGACAAACAAACAAACGGATCCAAATGCAATACCCTCTCCTTTGGCGAGGGTAAAATATTACAATGGTCTAGTCTCGTAATGTTTTTTTTAATTATTATTATTATTATTATCAATTTCACTTTTTTGGAAACAAAATTTAGGCTCTTGGAAGAGTGAGGAGAGGGTAAAATGGTAACATAGTGGGGCCACAGTTGGACATGACAAATGAAGAAAAGAAAGAAGTGGAAAAGAAGAGACAGAGAGAGGGTTAATGGAGACGAAAAATAGCATGGGTATGGATGAGGTGATGCACTTTTTGTTTGAAACTGCAGGGAAGAATGTGATTGGACAGTCTCTGGATGGCAGTACAACAAATCAGAGAAATGAGAAAGAAGATATTCTATTGGAGAAGGATGGAAAGCCAGGATTTTGGGAGTTCAATCAGGAGGGGGTTACTGGAAGAAGGCATGCATCCTGGGGGATCTGGGAAATAAGAGGGTTGAGAGAGCAGAGGAAGCTACACTGGAGATGTGTTGAAATAAATATAAAATAAACAGAGGCCACCATCCTGCCTGTGTGATGTAAGAGCAACGTGTCTTGTGCTTTGGCTTCATTGCATCGATGCCAATAATGCTGGGATCTTTAGATTCTATAGAATTCAGGAGGGACAGTTGTGGTGCTGGGGTGCCAGACCACAGGGGAGAGCAGTACTCCATTGAGCTACTAACAAAAGCCTCATGGGCAGTGTGTAGTTCTGATTTACCAAGGAAAAACTTGGATTGATGGAGGATGCCCAGTCGGCGACTGGCTTTGGAGGCTGTATTTTGAAGCACAGCAGTGGTTACTTATGCAGAGCTTGATTCTACCAGATTCCGCAGACTACTATTATTATATCTCATTACAAAACCCTGGTGGATAGAGCTCATTATCCTTGGTCGACAGTCTATCATCAATGGGGTGGAGGCACTATTTGTTGGCTTGAAGCGGTCTAGTAAACGCTTCCCAGCCGTTTTTGTACTGTGAAGAGACACACTTCCTCTATTGTCTTGTTTCAGTGCAAGGGGCTGGTTGTTCTGTTGGAGGAGCATGAGTTATTGTTATATTCATGGGAATCGAGCCTTATGTTATGACAACTTGAGTCTGACCACTCTGAAGGGTACATGTTAAAAACATGCTGAAAGTCATGGCTGTCCGATAGGAAAAGATCCCGAACTCGAAAATAATGCATTAATAGTCTGATCTATCAGTGGGTGTAAAATGCTGGGGTAGCTGTACTTCCATGGACATTCATGGATGGAGTTCCATGCATCTACTTCTAGTTGCTCTCCCGAGGCCATCAGGGTGCCTCTGCTACTGCTGGGGGTTCACTTGGACTCTTGATATCCCTATTGCGGTCTTGCACATGACATGCAGATTTCTAAACTAATGTTCCTTCTTCCTCTATATCTTCTAATACCATGACTTCAATCCAATGAAACCTGTTCTCAGCATGCATTCTGAGTCTCGCACCAAGGATACCTAAGTCCAAGCCACTAAGTATATTCTTTGCTAATATCAGGGGGGTTCATGGCAATTTCTTTGCGTCCAATCCGTATTACAATTGAAACCTCCAGATCTGCTTGCTCTCTGTGAAACTCATCTCCACAGTGAGGTGTTATCTGAATCTTTAGTAGTACCTGGCTTCATCCACCATGGACTTGACTTGCACCTCCTCATCACTTGGTCATGAGGTCCCCTCGTGGATATGACACAAGAGTTCATGTGCTTTCGCCTGGCTCTTTTTCATTCCATTGTCCTATATTTTTTTGTATCCATTGAAACCTGTTTCAACCGTATCCATCTCCAACACTGACAATATTGATATGGCTCTTTCTCAACATCCAACTGCTGATATTGTGGTCTTTTGAGACTTTTGAAGTTCATCACAAAGAATGGTTAGTCCACTCTCACTGCATAGATGCTCCTGGTGTCGGTGCATTTCATTTTGCCGTGTCGCATAACCTTCCTCAGATAATTTAAGTTCTTACTCAAATTCCTTATTGCGTTACTGATACCAGGTATGTTCTTTTTCTACTTTTGTGCTGATATCCTGGGGATTTTAAGGCAAAAATTCTCCCCCCCCCCCTCTAGGAAACTCTGATCAAATTTCAGGTTTCTTACTTCTCACAATCAACTGTTGTTCATCCCGCCCGTCTAACTGTCTTCCAACATACGCATGGTTGACTGCGATGGCTTGTGTTCTTTTCTTGCTGTTGTTTACTGAAACAACCCTTTTTCACAAACCACCTGGGGCTGCCAAGGAAGTTACTGAGTGGATCCATGTCAGCATGGACCTCTTTATCCCTTCTCAGACCTACCAAGTGAAACCACACTCTCAGCCATGGTTCACTCCTGCTTGTGCAACTGCTATTGCCCATTGCAATCATTTTTTCAATCAATATCATCGTGTCTGCTCCACCGAAGTGCATCACTTGTTTTGCCTTTCAAACAACCGCCATAAATGTGTATTAGAGAATGCCAAGTGACAGTATGCAGAATGTGTTTGTGATTCTATCTCAAATCAACGGCTCGGTTCCAATGACTTTTGGAGAATTGCTAACAGCATTCTCACCCATAATTAAATCAATCATTGATTCCTGTTCTTTCCAATGGCCAGGAAGTGCTTACTTCTGTTGATAAAATCAACCTCTTAGCTGGGCATTTTGCTGTAAACTACACACTTGAAGACCATGGATACCCATTACCTACTTGTCCTTCCTGTGTTGACACCAGTTTTTCCATTATCATCATTATTATTATTATTATTATTATTATTATTATTTTTATTATCACACCTCGGAGAGTTGCAAAGATTATTCAAGGGCTTGACATCTCAAATACTACGAGACCAAATCGAATCACTGCTATCGCTTTGAAGATGTGTTCACCAGAACCATGTCATTTGTTCTCTCAAAATTGTACAGGGTGTTCCAAAATAACCTGGACAACTTTGGTTGCTCATATGTTTAGTACCACAATTGATTCAACAACACCCTTTGGTTTATATGATAAAGAAAGGCAAAAAGTTTTCTTTTGTTTTCAGGTCTGGTGGTTTAAGGTAAAAGAAAATGGCAGCTCCACAGGAGAAAGTTCAACGCGTCGAATGGTTCATTGAGTCGAGATGCGACACACAAGTTCAGTGTAATTTCCTTACAAGGTATGGAAAGAATCCACCATCATGGACGAGTATCAGAGAGGGGTACAAGATGCTTAAGAAGACTGGAAGTTTTCATAAACAGAAAAGTACCGGTTGACCAAGCACAAGTGCAAGCAGACGTTGAACGAGTGCGTGAATCATTTCAACAAAGTCCCAGAAAATCAATTTGATGATCATCCAGAGAACTGGCACAACCAACCACCACTGTACACAGGATTTCGAATGAAAGAATGAAGCTTTATGTCTATAAGGTGGAGATTCTTCAGAAACTCAAACCAAATGATGGATCCAAACGCAAGGCTTTGCCTTTGAAATGCTCAGTCGTGTAGAGGATGACAAAGATTACCTGAAAAGGTCGTGTTCACAGACGAAGCTTGCTTCAATGTATCGAGGAAGAACAGCTGGCACATTTTGAGGATCTGGGGTATTGAAAACCTCCATGTGGTCATTGAACACATACGCAACAGTCTAAAGGTCAATGGGTGGTGTGGCCTTCTCCATGACCGCTTGGTGGGTCCGTTTTCTTAGTGTGGAGGATACAGTGACCTCAAAAATTCACATGAACGTGTTGGAAGGATTCGCCTTCCCACGGATTGAGGACCTGCAACCCGATAACATTTTTCAATTGGACGGCGCTCCTCCTCATTAGGCCTTAGTCGTTCGAGCTGTCCTGAATGAAAATTTTCCAGGTCGCTGGATTGGCCGAGATGGACAAACCACCTGGCCTCCACGATCACCAGACATAACCCCCCTTGATTTTTTTTTCTCTGTGGGGGTTTGTCACAGATGTTGTCTACAACACCAAGATGGCAAACCTGCAGGATCTTCATTCTTGGATCACAGCTGCATGCACACTGGTGGACGCAAACATGGCAAGAACTTGGGTACCGCCTTGATGTCCTGCATGCGACAAACGGAGCTCACTTTGAAGTGTATTGATGGTGTGCACAAAACTTCATGAGTTTCTGTATCATATAAACTAGTGGTTCTCAACCTTTTTTCAATATACTGACCTACGGGCCACTTACCCCCTTTTTTCACAACAACATTTTAAAACTAATTATATGTGCATGCACCAGACGAATAGTGATGTGATGCACAACCAGAGTTTGTGTGTAGTCTGTCAAAAAGCAGACCCTTCTCAATGTGTTCAAATTAGTGTTTTAAAATGATGACAGTACAAAACTTAACAATTTTCGTATTATTGCGGCACATTTTAAACGATATAAGTACATGTAGAGAGTAAATTATGAATACAACTTAATGAGAGCCCCGGGCTTGAATCTTCCCGACGAGTTCATCAAGGCGAGGAGAAATTGTGGATAGGCAGGCATGCATGTCATGTTCTGGTGGAGCGGAGATCTGTACTTTGTTTTTAGGGCTGTTAAGCAAGAGAATCCAGCTTCACATGCAGAGGTTGTTACAAATAGAAGCAATTTTTTTTATTGCTTCACCCGACAGAGCCAAAAGGCCCTGAGAGATTGCTGTCTGAATTTTACCTTCAGGCTGCCATCACATGACAAATCCACCAGCTGGTCTTGAGCTCGGCAGCTTAGGTTTGTGTTTGAAAGGACATCTTCGGAGAACGGTGCATGGATCCACTGCCGCTGTCATCTGAAATGTCTCTGAAGTCGGTCTCAAATTTGGTATCCAAGGAATTAAGGTGAGCAGTCAAAACTGCTTTGATGCTGGGAAATCCAATCTCAGAATTGCTGAGAAATTCTGTGAGCAACAGAAACATTCCAGTAATTCCATTTTCCAAGCGAGTTCACCACACACCGAGTTTCTTTCTCAATCCCATCACTTTATCTCGAAGCAACAAAATGTTTGCGTCTTTGCCTTGCAGTGAAAGGCTGCGATCATTCAGAAGGTTAAATCTATCAGCTAAATATGCAATTTAGCAAGAAAGAGTTGGTCTTTGACTTGGCTTGCATGGCTGCAGCCTGCGTTTGTCAAAAAAAAAAATTATCCAGTTCCTTGTGCAGTTCAAATACACGTTGCAAGACTCGTCCGCGTGATAGCCAGCAGATCTCGGAGTGCAGCAACAGTTGGACATGATCAGCTCCCATTTCATTGCATGGTGCAGCAAAAACATGAGAACTCGGTGGCCTTGCTTTAACAAAGTTTACTGTTTTCACTGTATCTGTCAGAACAGTGTATAGCTCTGGCTCCAAGTGGTGAGCTGCTCAGGCTTCTCTGTGCACAATGCAGTGGGTTACTCGTATTGCTGGGGCAGCTTGTTTTACCTGCTGAATCATACCTTTGTGCACTCCCGGTATTGAATGTGCACGGTTTCCCGGTACAATCCGACCACTTTAAACAATGTGCACACACCTAGGAATCAATAGCTTTGAAGATGTCTTCACCAGTTGTCAGAATTTCCAGAGGTTTTACAGAACAGGAAATCTTCAACGATTTCACCTTCCCAAGGATACCGCATGTAAACCAGTAATTGAGCTAAACCAGCAAGATCTGTAGATTCATCGAGTTGAATGTTGAATCTCTAACCTCAAAGACGTTGAACAAGTTGGTCTTCGATATCGAGTGACATGTCTTGAATGCGCCGACAAACTGTATCATTTGAAATTGGAACAGAGACAAGTTTTCTTGACCGCTTCGGAGCCAAATAAACATTTACACACGTCCCTCACACAGGGCATCAAGAGATCGTCCCCAACTGTATGTGGGGTTTTTTTTTTTTGGACTTTGCAATCCTTAGCAAAATCAGGAAATATGCTTTCAAACCACTATTAAGTGCAGTTGTCATTTTATGCATTGAAAACTCCTGATGGAGAAGTTCCCGTTTCTTTTGTTGAAAAAAAAGAACTCAAATGGCTTCTTTTCAATTCAGGATGCTTCGTGGATAAATGGCGGTGCAATTTCACGAGTTTAAGCACTTCGTTTTACAATACCTCCTGACAAATAATGCTTTGTGGCCTTGGTTCATCCTCGGATACAGTAAATGTAAATCTCAATGATAAATAGTCTGGATTATATTTCTGACATGGAGGGTTTCTGTTCTTTGAAGGTAGCTGATGAGATTCATCAATTCCAGTCGTAGGCCCAGGCTGGTCCCTGCGACCACTCGCAAGATCATAAGAAATCTCTCCATTTTGCAATGCAATGTGCTCACTGCTCACCGAGTCGAACTCGTCATGACTTTATTTATTTTTTTATACACTCCAGAAATATGAAGATGGGTTTAGGTGGGATGCAACATGAAAGTAGAAAATGATCGCACAGTGTACAGGATGTGACGTAACACTACGGCGGACTGTCATATATGTCATTGTTGAACACGAACTGAAAGTTAATATTTGTAGTCGTTTCAGTTAAAATGGCTGCTTTGAATGCTCCGCTTTAGAATTGCATCAAAAACGAGCAAATGCAGAACAGTACTGCATAAAGAACATATTGAAAATATAAAATACACCCGTGCGGGAGTGACCGTAATCTCTGCGAGAAACTAGGGTGTAGTGTTCTCGGGTCAGGAGGGATTTTTGGCAAACTTTGAAGTCACGTGACGCGAAAATGAAAGCGAATATCGAAAATCCGGCCCGACCAAATCTAGATATTATCCCATGGATTCATATGCCACAATCAAATTCAAGATAACTTAAGAAATGTAGGAGGAGATAGATTTTGAAAATCGTCATTTTGCAACTACATGAAGCAGTTTTCGCAAAATTCAAATTCATGTGACGTGTCCGTATTCGAAGATATCGGTATTCTTTCGAACGAACATGGAAGACAAGGTCAGCTGCTATGCAATGACACCATTCACTAACTTTTACCATGCCCAGTCGAGAATATATAGCCTCCTGAAGGTAGGGAAGTTTTTGCAAACTTTGAAGTCACGTGACGCGAAAACGAAAGTGAAATTCGAAAATCCGTCCCGACCAAATTTAGATATTGTCCCATACATTCATGTGCCACAATCAAATTCAAGATCGCTTGAGAAATGGCGGAGGAGATAGAATTTGAAAATCGTCATTTTCGCAACTTCAAAGGCTTTGTGATCTTGACCTTCGGTGACCTTGAAAGTCATACCATCGTGTACGTCTCATCGACCTCTATCAGGATCACTAATGACCAGATCTCCCGCTTCAACTTCATTGTGAATGGATGGATAGACGGATCGAAGGACATCGACACCCAAATTATTAGGTCATGCTCGAAGAGATGACTTTAAAAGGTTACGGAAGTCAAGGAGGTAAATTGAATGACCTGCTTTTATTGAGTAAACATGTACAACCTGAAAGATAACTTTTTTTTTTCTTGGGAGTAACTTCATGGGCCACCTGCCATTTACTCATGGGCCATAGGTTGGGAACCAATGATATAAACCAAAACATATTGCTGTATCATTTGTGGCTCTGAATACCATATATTAACAACCAAAGTTGTCCAGGTCTTTTTGGAACACATTGTATAGCTTTTGTCTGTCAAAGTCTGTTTCCACTGAGCTGCAAGCGGGCTTCTGTTGTCACTGTCTTTAAAGACTGGTGAGAAATCAGATCCTTTCAACTATTGGCCTATTAGCCTTTTGCCCATTATGAGCAAAGTGTTAGAATCTTTGATCAAATTGCAACTCATGAGACATCTGGAAACCCATAACCTCCTAACTCCATGCCAAGTATGGCTTTCAACATTCAAGGTCCACTGGTGATGTTCCATCCCAAATCACTGAACATGTGAATAGGGTTTTGGATCATTGTGGTAAACCCAGGGATATTGCTCTTGACATATCAAAGGCTTTTGACAAAGTGTGGCACAAGGGGCTCATCCACAAGCTATAATCATAATCGCTTCTCTGTACAATAGCTTGCTCTAATTTCCGACTGCCTTGAAAATCGCCAAATATCAGTGGTACATGAGGGACGTTCATCCCCTGCCCATAATATTAATGCTGGTGTTCCTCACGGCTCAGTGTTGGGTCCGACATTGCTCTTGTTATACATCAATGATCTGCCTGATTGTATCCTTTCACAGTTAGTCATTTACGCAGATGACTCAACACTCTACTACATACCCAGGAACCATGTCTCCTCCTTCCCATGTCCAGGCCAGTGTCACTCTCAATCAGGATGGAGAGAGTGTGATTAACTGGGGAAATGACAGGCTCGTTACTTTCAGCCAAAAGATGACTCACTTGCTGTCTCTACCCAGCTCAAGATCACCCTGTTTTCCAACCCTGTCTATTAAATATTCACCTTTGCAGGACGTCCCTGGTGTCCGTCTCCTTGAATTGGATATCAGCCCAAACCCCAGCTGGGAAAACTACACATCTGCTATAGCTAAAAGAGTCTCTCAGCACCTTATCTGCTTATTCTATGCTCAGCGATACCTTCCTCCAGCTGCCATGCTTTATCTATACAAGGCCACGAGACCCATCGTGGAGTATTGTTGCCATATTTTGGCTGGTGCTCCAGCCTGTCACATCTCTTTCCTTGATATAATCTAGCGACGTGTTGCCAATCGCTTGGGACAGGACTTGGCATCATCCATGGAGCCTCTCTCAGTCCACCGCTCTGATGCTTCTTTGAGCCTTTTGTGTGGATATTTCCATGGAATTTGCTTTGAGGGTCTCTCACTGGTTGCTCCACCTGAGCGTATGGTACTTTTAGTCGCTCGACACATTTAGCAGTTGCTTCCCATCCATACACTGTATCTGTCCTGAGGAGTAAGGCTATTTGGTACCTTCTAGTTTCATTCCCTGTACTTCATCACTTTTGAACTCTTGACATACATCATGCTCCTCCTCAATCCTAACCTTCATCAGTTCAAGAGTACTGTAAGTATATTTCTTCTTTCAGTTTACTATCTATACCTTCCTTTGTCTGGCCTCCAGCTTGAGTGGCCTTTGGTTTTGTGGCGGGCAAAATTCCGTTACAAAAAAAATGGGCAGTCGCTTGGAAGGTTGCCATGTATCTGTTTCAGGTCAGGTATGGGAGCATGTGCCAGAACAGCATGTCGCTGCGTCCACTTTCCACCGGTACTCCAGGGGCCTCCGTCTGGCCATCCCCCAGGCAGATGCCAGGCCCATCCCCATCTCTTTGAGATGATGGTAAACCTGTTGCAACCATGAGGCACGTGGTCGGCCCACTGGCCTCCTCCACTCATGAGACTCCCTCGCTGAGAGAATCTGGTGAGCAGGATCAGCGTCAGGAAAACGAGCCACATGTCCATACAGCCGCAGCTGACGCTCACGGACTATGCAGGTAACAAATCACATCCGAGTCTCTCTCAGCAACCGCTCATTGGACACAAAATCCGACCAGCGATAGCCAAGGATTCTCCGAAGAGACCCGGTACCAAAGGAATTAAGTCTCCGTCTCAGATCCTTGGTCAGAGTCCAAGTCTCGCACCCATAGAGCAACACTGGAAGTACCAAGGACCTGAAGACTTGGACTTTCGTCCTCCCGCACAGGTACCGGCAGTGCCACACCCCATGACCCAGTGAATCCATGACTCCCCAGGCCTGACCCAGACGTCTATTGACCTCTGACTCGCAGCCAGCAGAGACATGAATATCACTGCCAAGGTAAGTGAATCTCTCCACGACCTCAACATCCTCACCACAAACAGACACAGACAGGACAGCAGCATCCAAGATGTCACCGAAAGCCTGGATCTTAGTTTTGACCCAAGAAACCCGTAATCCCAACGGCTCCGACTCCTCATTCAGCACCTCGAGAGCCCCCAAGAGGATGTCTAAAGTCTCCGCAAAGATGACTGCATCATCTGCAAAATCAAGGTCCGAGATCTTGACATTCCCAAATGATGCACCGCAACTTGATCTCTCCGACATCCTCCCTAAAATCCAGTCCATACAAGTGCTGAAAAGTGTGGGGGCAAGTACACATCCCTGACGAACTCCAGTAACAACTGGAAATAAGTCAGAGATGGTACCACCACACTTCACAGCACTCTCAGTACCAGAGTAGAGTTCAGACATCAGATCGATCAGTTTTGGTGGCACCTCACGAAGACCAAGAATCCTCCAGAGGACATCCCGATTCACTGAATCGAACGCTTTACAGAGATCAACATGGGCTGCAAGCAGCCCCTGCCGAAACTCTCGTCTGCGTTCGGTGAGGACACGAAGTGCAAGGATACGGTCAATCATTGACCTCTTTGGTGTAAAGCCTGACTGCTCTGGACGCTGGTGCTCAAGCAGATGGTGGCGAACCCTATCAAGAATTATCCGAGCAAAGACCTTGCCCGGCACTGAGAGCAGCGTCACCCCTCGGTAGTTGTTGCAGTCATGGCGATCACCCTTCCCTTCCAGAGAGGGACAACAAGGCCCCTCTTCCAGTCAGTTGGGATGATGCCTGTGTTCCAGGCAGAGCAGAAAACTGCATGCAACGACACGAGTGCAGCATTTCCACCAGCCTTGAGAAGTTCGGCATGGATGCCACAGATCCCTGGAGCTTTGCCCCGTTTCAACTGGTTCACCGCAGCCCGTGTTTCCACAAGCGAAGGTGGACCACATTTGATTCGAGGGTCAGCAACAGGGATTGTAACACGCTTGACGTCCAACTCGACAGCTGGGGGATCAGCCTGGTACAACCGCTCAAAGTAACCGGCCCAGCGGGCCTTCACTTCAGACTCCTCTGTCAAGAGCCTACCACTCTCTGCTCAAACTGCAGTGCTCCGAGGGATGGGCTTGGATGAACGTAATGCGCGAATTCCCCTGTAAGCGGGATGAGAATCACCTGTCCACAGGTGATGCTCTACCCCCTCACAGATTCCTCGTACATAGGCCTCCTTGTCCACCCTCAGTGCACGTACAGTTTTACGCCTCAGCTCCCTGAACAGCTCAGCTCTGCCATTCAGCCTGGCCCTGCGACTCTGGTCAATGGTATCCAGTGTCCCTTGAGAGACAAAATTCTTCTTTGCCCTGCGGTGAGCTCCAAGGCATCCACCGGCAACATCAAGGACGGTGGTCTTGAAGGCGCTCCACAACTCTTCAGGACCCCCCAAAGCACCCAGACCCCCAAGTGTCCACTCAGCCTGTTCGCAAACTCCTCAGCTACTCTCTCATCCCTGAGCTTGGCAACATCCAGCCTCGGCTGGGATGGTACCATTCTCCAGGATTTAAGGTGCAGCTTTAGAGTTGCTACAACAAGCCTGTGGTCAGTAATGAGGAACTGAGCACTCCGGTAGACCCTGCAGTTCTGGATCATCCTCCAACGACCGTCAATGAGGACATGGTCAATCTCCTTTGCCACACCGCCAGCGTTGGAATACCAAGTCCAGCGATGAGCTTGTGGGCGCTGAAACCATGAACCAGCCACCCTAAGTCCATGACTTCTTGCAAAGTCAAGGAACTTAGTGCTATTCTGGTTCATAGTTCCTGACCCATGGGGACCAACACACACCTCATAACCATCCCTATCAGTTCCATTCGATGCATTGAAATCCCCCAAGACTAGAAGTGTATCTCGTCTGGGGCACTGATCAACCACAGACTCGAGTGTGGCATACAATGCATCCTTCACGGTGAGATCACTCGCCTCAGTCGGAGCATAAACAGAGACCAAAGAAATGACACCTAAGGAGTGACGAATCCTTAATCTCATAATACGCTCGTTGACCGGTGTTACCTCAATTATCATTGGGGTCAGCTTATTGGACACAGCTACAGCAACTCCTTGGGTATGGTAACCATCAAAGCGACCAGACCAATAGTTGGTGTAACCACCCACCATTATCTCGCCGCAATCCGGTCTCCGAACCTCAGAGAGAGCTGCAATCCCGATGTCCAAACGCTTGAGCTCAGATGATAACAGAGACAGGTGATCATCCTCTCTTAGGGATAGGACATTCCAGGCACCCACCCGAAGGGACCGCCTCAGGTTAACCCAAGGAGACCGCCGTCTGGTGGACGACACCTCAGCACCACTCCGACACACTCTCCCGCAATCTGACCCAGGGATGTTACCCCGTGGTTTCCCTCCTATCATCAAAGATTGGGGGTCCCGAAGGCTTTGCCCCAATCCCGTCATCCGGTGAGCTGCCCTGCGAAGGGAAGCTGCACAGGAAGTACTCCCACGGAGTGGGTTTTCAGATTTTTTTGTGTTTTTGCGTTTTGCGGAATGAAGGGTTTTACGGTGGCCGGAGTACAAATCCTGCCACCAACCTCCTAATAAGAAGTGACCCAACTGCAGGAGGACGTCCGCAGACACAGTTGGGCACGAGATATGGATGGCTGTTGGCTCACAAGGAGCTCCTCTGCCCTTTGACAGGTTTTGTTTTTAATCCTGCTGGGTGTCCATATCCAAACACCCTCCTCACCAGAAAACCTGGTGGGGGAGACGGTTTAGTCGCCGACAACCCGACCATGGAACAGGTTAGAACAGGTTTACATGGTACCTGTAGCAGGTCACAGATCGAACCTGACCTGACAAAAAGTATCTGTTTGCTCAACCTTAAGGCATTCGAAATATGTTTATTTCATGAAATCTTTAACCAAATTACAGTTCAGTACTGTATATATTTATTACATTGCAGCATTCATTATATTCAACTGAAACAGGTGAGTAAACGATTCAGGTCAGGTCAGGTATGGGAGCATGCACTCGAGCAATATGTCGCTACATCCTCTTTCCACCTTCGTCCACCACCTTTCCGCACTCCAGGCACCTTCGTCTGGTCCATTCCCATTGCCTTGAGATACAGATCAACCTGCTGCCACCACAAGGCACATGGTCGACCCATTGGCCTCCTCCACAAATGAGGCTCCCTCGCTGAGAAAATCTGGTGGGCAGGATCAGCATCAGGAAAATGAGCCGCATGTCCTTAGAGCCGTAGCTGATGCTCACGGACCATGCAGGAAACAAATCTCATTTGAGTCTCTCTCAGCAACAGATCGTTGGATGCAAAGTCCAAACAGCAATAGCCAGGGATTCTTCGAAGAGACCTGGTACCAAAGGAATTAAGTCTCCATCTCAAATCCCTGGTCAGAGTCCAAGTCTCACATCCGGAGAGCAAGACTGGAAGCACCAAGGACGTGAAGACTTTTATTTTCCTGCACAGGTACTGGCAGTGCCACACCCGATGATCCAGTGAATCCACAACTCCCCAGGCCTGACCCAGACATCTGTTGACCTCTGGCTCACAGCTAGCGGAGACATGAATATCACTGACAAGGTAAGTTAATCTCTCCGTGACCTCAACATCCTCACCACAAACAGCTATAGACAAGATAGCAGCATCCATGATGTCACTGAAAGCCTGGATCTTAGTTTTGATCTAGGAAACCCGTAATCCCAGATGCTCAGACTCCTCATTCAGCAACCTGAGGGCCCCCAAAAGGATATCTGGAGTGTCCACAAAGATGACTGCTTCATCTGCGAAATCAAGGTCAGAGAACTTGACATTCCCAAGTTATGCACTGCAGCTTGATCTCTCCGACATCCTCCCGAAAATCCAGTCCATACAAGCTCTGATAAGTGTGGGGGCCAGTACACATCCCTGACGTACTACAGTAACAACTGGAAATATGTTGGAGATGGGGTCACGACATCTCACAGCACTCTGAGTACCAGAGTCTAGTTCATACTGATCAGTTTTGGTGGCATCCCACGAAGACCAAGAATCCTCCAGAGGACATCCCGATTCAATAAATCAAACACTTTGCAGAGATCAATATAAGCTGCAAGCAGCCCCTGCCGAAACTCTCATCTGCGTTTAGTGAGGACCCGAAGAACAAGGATACGGTCAATCGTTGACCTCTTTGGTGTAAAGCCTAACTGCTCTGGTCACTGGTGCTCTAGCAGATGGTGGCGAACCCTTTCAAGAATTATATGAGCAAAGACCTTGCCTGGCACTGAGAGTAGCGTCACCCCTCGGTAGTTGCTGCAGTCCTGGTGATCACCCTTCCCTTTCCAGAGAGGGAAAACAAGGCCCCTCTTCCAGTCAGTTGGGATGATGCCTGTGTTCCAGGCAGAGCACAGAACTGCATACAATGACACAAGTACAGCATTTCCACCAACCTTGAGAAGTTCGGCATGGATGCCACAGATCCCAGGAGCTTTACCTCATTTCAACCGGTTCGCCGCAGCCTTTGTTTCCACAAACGAAGGTGTATCACAGTTGATTGGAAGGTCAGCAATAGGGATAGTAACATCCCTGACATCCAATTCAATAGGAGGTGGATCAGCCTGGTACAGCCACTCAAAGTAACCAGCCCAACGGGCCTTCACTTCGGACTCCTCTGTCAAGAGCCTACCACCCTCCGCTCTAACTGCACTACACCGAGGGACGGGCCTTGAGGAAAGCAATGCGCATTCCCGTAATCCTGTGAGCTGCCCTGCGGAGGGCAGCAGCACAGGAGGTACTCCCACGGAGTGGGTTTTCAGATTTAACATTTGTTGTTTTCGTGGAATGAAGTGTTTTATGGTGGTCGGAGTGCAAATCTTGTCACCAACCTCCTAAAAAAACAGGTAATCCAACTGCAGGAGGATGTCCACAGACACATTTGGGTACGAGATATGGATGGCCGTTGGCTCACAAGGAGCGCCTCCACCCTTTGACAGGTTTTGTATTTAATCCTTCTGGGTGTCCATATCTATACATCCTCCTCACCAGAAAACCTGGTGGGGTAGATGGTTTGGTCACCGACAACCTGACCATGAAACAAGTTAGTACAGGTTTATATGGTAACTGTAGCAAGTCACAGTCCTAATCTGGCTTGACCTGACAATAGGTTCCAGGCACCCTTCGTAAACGATTTCCCATCTACTTTCTCAACAACCCCCTTGAGGAAGTCCTTTTATTCAAGCTTTTTTTTTTGTATACCTTGTCGAGGCTCGTATGAGAGCTAACACACAACTCACAGCAAGGGGGCATGAGACAAGAGGGGCGGGAGTGGAAGGGACAAAACAGTGGGGAACAGACACATTAGGTGAACTGTGGAAGGGAGAGGGATGGGGATGGGATAGGGAACATGGCGAAGAGAAGATGGACATTACAGGGACTTTCAGGAAGGAAAGCAGGGGAATTGAAGGAAGTGGGCTTGGGTGGATTATCGGGGGTAGAAAAGATCGAGGATTTGGATGGGGGAAGATAAGAGGTGGTGGTGAAGAGCTGTTTTGAAAGCCTGGAGGGAAGAATGGGAAAGAATAGAGTGAGGAAGTTTATCCAAAGGCGGGAAAAAAGAGGAATGAAAGAGTGAAGGTGAGCAGTGATTCGTGATTTTGGTAGTTTTACCAGAAGGGGGTTGTTGGCGGACCTTGAGCGCCCTGTGGAAATGTGTTGGGGACAAATCGCAGAGAGAGAGCAGGGGACGGGGGGGGGGGGCAAGGCCCAAAGACTCAGCTTCATTGCGGGAGATGCCGATGATCCTAAATGCCCTGGTTTCGACAGCGTGAAGCCGAGAAAGGTGGGAGGCAGGAGCACCAGCCCAGAGGGGAGAGCAGTACTCCATCAGGCTGCGGACGAAAGCTTTGTAAGTGGTCAGGAGCTAAGGTGGGCTGAGGAAGGACTTTGCACGACGGAGGATTCCCAGTCGACGACTGGCTTTTGAGGCGAGGTTGGAAATGTGAATTTCCCAGGAAAGGTCATGGCAGATAGTGAGACCCAGAAGCTTGAAAGAAAAGACTTCTTCCAGAGGATTGTTGAGAAAGTGGATGGGGGGGTTTTCTAAACGGTCCTTTCGAAGAGACATAGTGAGAGTGTGAGATTTGTCTGGATTGAAAGACGTGTTCCACGTTTTGGACCAGTTTGTGACCAGTTTTGGGTCTCACTATCTGCCACGATCTTTCCGAGGAAAGCCACATCACCACGCTGGCTTCCAAAGCCAGTCGCCGACATGGAATCCTCCGTCATGCAAAGTCCTTCCTTGGCACACCTGAGCTTCTAACCATTTACAAAGCTGTCATCCACAGACTGATGGAGTACTGCTTCCCCCTATGGGGTGGTGCTCCTGCCTCACACCTAGCTCGACTTGATGCTGTGGAAACCAAGGCTTTTATGATCATTAGTATCTCCTGTCTTTGGGTCTGTTACTCTCTCACTGGAGGCAGGTCAGTGATCTTTCTGTCCTCTACCGTCTCCTCTTTGGCCTTGCCCCCCCCCCCCGCTCTGTCTGTGATCTGTCCCCTCGATATTTCCTTAGAGTGCTCAAGGTCCGCCAAAAACCCCCTTCTGGTGAAACTACCAAGATCAAGAATCGCTGCTCACCTTCACTCTTTCATTCCTCTTTTTTCCCACCTCTGGAACAAACTCCCACACTGTTCAATCCCACTCCCCCCTCCAGGTCTTCAAAGCAGCTGTTCACAACCATCTCATTTCTTCCCCCATCAAAAATCTTGATCTTTACTACCCCCGTTAATCCACGTCAGATCCACCGCCTTCAAATTCCCTGTTTTCCTTCCTGAAAGTCCCTGTAGTGCCAACTTGATTATCCCGTGTACCCCGCCCCATCCCTCTCCCTTCCACAGATATCCCATTGTCTTTATTCCCCATTATTTTGTGCTTCCCTCTCCCACCCCTCTTGTCTCCTACCTCATTATATATTTCTGTATTAGCTCTTACATGAGCCTCGACTTGGTATACAAAATATATGTGTATATATATATATATATATATATATATATATATATATATATATATATATATATATATATATATATATATATATATATATATATATATATATAAACTGAAGCTTAGAACGTGTTCCTCTTCTGTTGCATTCAATTCAATTTTATTGCAAAATACAATGACGTGATGTCGTGATGCATCTCTGATGAGGAAAAGCTTGTTGAATCATTGCTTATTTTGAAAACAAGATTAGCAGTTTGATAAAATAGGGGTGGGGAAAGTTAAGTTTGTAGGTCTGTCATGTTTGTGGAGTTGGAATGTTTGGGATTGGGAAAGGTTCATCCAAACCTTCCAACATACTTCCCATCCCCTGGGTCCTCTTCTGGCAAGAGTTGGGGGTTGTCAGTGTTGAAGAATTCTCAGTTCCTCTTGTAGATTTGTGTCATTTATGAAAACAAAAAGCATATGCAAACAAATACGAATCGATATGCAGAATTCAGATGCGTTTCACCAAGCAACACAGTCTTCCTCTGATCCTGCAGTACATGGAGACTTTGAATTATTACAGTGAGATTTATTACATCGTGTTCAGTGAGACTATGTCGGTTCATCCTCCAGACATTTTGGTGCCACAGCTGACATTTTAGGTTTCAGGGGAATATTCACTCACAGCTTTGTGGCAGCAGCCATCTGGAGGTAAGCTCAATTTCGATGGGTTAAGGAATATTTATGACCTGAAGGTTGATTGGAGTTCTGGTCATTATTTTCACACACATTCCATTTGAGCTCGACTTCTTGTCTCCAGCTAGACTTTCAAGCAGCAGTATTTTTTTTTTTAATATTTAAGAATCCCTTAATAAGCAAAATAAAATAATAGGTGATTCTATTATACCGAATAAAGATTAAAGATTATTTGGAAGGCCAATCTGTTTTGTGGAACAAGGGGCATTTTTACTGGGCAGATTGATTATCTTCCAATACAGAAAAGAGATACAAGATCATTTAAAATGCAAAAATATTTTATAATAGATACAAGTTCAAGCACAGAGATGTAATAATCATGTTGTATTTGAGTACATTTCCCATGAAAAGGTTATAACAATACATTGTGCTATATACTAAAAAAATTTACTTTTTCAAGTTAATTATCCATCCATCCATCCATCCATCCATTGGTCCCATACTCTGTGCAGAGCATTGGTGCTGTCTAGACAGTCTCCTTGGATATTGGGCACAATCCTGTACAAGTCACCAATCCAACACAGGATACCAGCAAGCTGGTATTCATTTTGCCGACCTCGGAAGGATGACAGGCAGAGTCAACCTCACCTGGTATTAATTCAACAGCTGAGAGTGATTTGAACTCAGGATCCTAAGATCCCCAACCCACCACCCTAAGCATTAAGCCAACACCAAGCATAGTTAATTACCAATCAAGTTTAATTGGCAACATTTTTTTATTAGTTTTTTTTTATTACCCTTAAACCCATTATGCTAATTTTGGAAAATTTGCATCGACATCAGATAAAATAGTAGGTTAGTGAACTGATAAATCACCGCAATAAATTGTTAGTTTGTTGTCGCAAAAAAATAAGCAACAAAAATGTTGAGGCTTAATTATGTTTAGTTGCTAATTTCAAACATTGACTTATTCTGGTTGAGGTGAACTAGCGTTTTGAGCCACAAACAAGAAGACAAGGGAAAAAAAAGAGAAATATAATTGAGCAGATAATGTAAAAAGAAGCATGACTATATTGGGCAACTAAAGGGGGGGGGGAGTTGAAATTATAGTAAGCTATTCATTATTAATGTATAATACAAAAAACATGTTGAGAATGAGGTTTATTTACGAATGGCTGGTTGTAAATAGAACAATTCAGAACATTCAATGTTGAGCCTCACTGGAGTATTTAGATTTCATATATCTAAGAAGTAGTGTGGAATCGCTCACTGACACAGAATGCTTTTGGGAGCGGGTTTGGTTCAGGAGAATGGAATGGGCAATCCTTGAAGATAGTGGTTCTCAAAGGTTTTTGGCAAGGCAACTCCTTTCGACATTTTGCAAATTAAAAATGCAGATTAGATTTAAAATAGAATTTTACTATTAATTTACAATTTGTCACTCGCTTTGACACCAACACAAATTGTTATTTCAGACCCAAGGCATGAAAAAGCTTCATATATATATATAGATCGAACAAACAGTATCAAATGGAGCACCCCCTCACCACCAGAGCATTTAAATTGCATCAGATGTGGCAATAAATGGGAATTGTTGCTGCCAGCTTGATGACAGAAGATGCCATTTGTATTTTTGCCTACTCCATCCCTACCCCGTTTTGAATCCTAGTTTTTACAATCCAGCATTTGTATTTTGATGTAAAATTTATTGCACAATTTCATTGGTGCACAAAACTGCATGTTTGTGAGACGTAATTTTTTAACGCCTTTGAATGTATGATATTGATTGCAGTGGATCATCTCAAATTTGGATATAATACGCATTCAATGTATAAAATCAGCTAATGGATAAATTAGATGTTAAATATTCAGGTTAAATGAGACAACTGTGTTAAAACGTGCCTAAGGACATGGTTGGATGTGCTCGTTAAGCCCACAGGCCTTGTATCATATCTCAAATCATGGGCAGTGCAGGTGAACACACATGGAGGGACTGTGGCGGATAACTTTTATGTAATATACAATCGAGGCACAACACTACTTATTGGTTAAATTATTTTTAGAAATGTTTTGGTTACATTAGACGACTGTGCCAAACAATGCTTAAGGCCGCATTCTGGCACAATATTAGAGTAGCAATATTAGAGTAGCGTCTGAGGGCTCTATATTAAAGTTGGACTGTATGTGGACTCACACACACACACAGACACACACACACACATACACACACACACACACACACACACACACACACACACACACACACACACACACAGACACATGCACGCACACACCGGCAATGGCACCAATCTACAAATGATCACAGCCAGTAGCAGGTTCTTCCTGATGACTCCATCTTTGTCTGTTTGGGTTCCTCCTGATACTCCAGTGCTGTATTTAGTCAGTTATTTGATTACATTGACAGAAATGACTTTTATAACAAGTGACCACCATTACTTCCAATACAAGTTTGTACATGTCTTTTATTCGACCAAATCAGACTATCCAGGTCCACTGTACAGAGTGTTGCACCATTCATTGACATGCACTTGATTGAGAGACTGTGTGCATATTTGATGACCACAATCATAACTCCCAAGGTTGTCCAAATAACCTTAATTTATATCTAAGTCTGGAGATCATGCAGGTCAGTCCATGCAATGACGTTCTGGTCTTGAAGTCTGGTGGTAACATTTAGACATTGGGGATGTGAGTTGTCATCTATAATGATAAAGTTGTGATCGAGCCCATACCATCATGCCCCGGTCTATTCAAAGATGCTGCCTTATGGCATGATTAACAAATCGGTCGTCACCTTGTCTCGAGAGCTCATCCATCGTTGAACTCTCGGCAGAATTTTGACCCATCGGTGAAAATAATATTGCACCAGTGGTTCACCGCCCAACTGAGATGTTTGTGTCACCCTTTGCATGGATTGCTATTTATAGCATTGTGTTATAGTAGTGCGGAGCAGTGTTTGCACCTCAAGCCTCTGGCTTGAAGTCCATTACAAACTATTTGGGTCAAAATTTGATGGTTGATTGCTCTTTGCAGGCCATTCTGTACAGATTGTGTCATTGAAAAAGCATTTTCTTCTGGCAAGGGTGACAAGATAATGATTAACACAAGTGATTGTAATCCCTGGGTGACCTGAATGAGGTATCTCCTTGAACTGTCCAGTGGGCCCTTGAAATACAACTGTTGTACTGGGAAGCAGAGGTAGTCTGAATCACACCCCCTTGAACCATCCTGATGGTGTGAGTCAACTCATTTGGTGTGAAATGATGCTAAGCTGACTTAGACTACATGGGTGACCAATTTATAGAGAGTATTTTTTTGGATACACAATTGAGGCTCGTGAAAGAGCTGTTACAAATACAAGGAATAGCAGAGAGAGAGAGAGAAAGAGAGAAAGAGAGAAAGAGAGAAAGAGAGAAAGAGAGAAAGAGAGAGAAAGAGAGAGAAAGAGAGAGAAAGAGAGAGAAAGAGAAAGAGAAAGAGAAAGAGAAAGAGAAAGAGAAAGAGAAAGAGAAAGAGAAAGAGAAAGAGAAAGAGAAAGAGAAAGAGAAAGAGAAAGAGAAAGAGAAAGAGAAAGAGAAAGAGAAAGAGAAAGAGAAAGAGAAAGAGAGAGAGAGAGAGAGAGAGAGAGAGAGAGAGAGAGAGAGAGAGAGAGAGAGAGAGAGAGAGAGAGAGAGAGAGAGAGAGAGAGATGGGGGGGGGGACACACCAACAGCAGAGCCAAAGGTCAAGACAGATGGAGGCAGACAAACAATGGGTGTAGAAAAGAATGGGGGCAGGAGAGGATGCTTTTGGGTGGACAAGATGGATACAGAAGGAAACAGTCAGGAGGGAAAACTGTAAATTTGGAAAGAGGAGGGATTGGGGTGGCGGTGGTTAACAAGGGTGGAAAATATCATGGTTTTGGATTGGGGATGATCTGAGATGGTGGAGAACAGCTGTATTGAAGACCCGGAAGGGATGAACGAGATTGAAGAGGACATGGAAGTTGGCTCTACAGGTCGTGAAAAAAGGAACAAATGAGTACAGGTGAGCAATGATCCTGGATTTAGGTAGTTTCACCAGAAGGAAGCTACTGGTGGACTGTGTGCCTTGCAGAAACCTGTAGCGAACAAAGCATGGAAAGTGCCGAGGGTGCATGACCAGAAAGGAGGCGGTAGAAGACATTGATGTGGCTCATATGCATACTAACATAGATCATGTTTGAGAACAAAATAAACATTTGAAAGAGAGGAGGGGGGATACCAAAAGCAGGGTTGGGGGACATAATAGAGAGAGACTTGGACAAATGAGAATAGTGTGGAGGAATTAGGTTTAGGAGAGGATCCGCAGGGGGGGAGGTAGGAGGTGGGGGGAGCAGGTAAGGTAGATATGGTAGCAAACTCTCAGGAGGGAAGAACTATAAATTTTGAAGTGGGTATGCTTGGGTGATGGGGGGGGGGGGGGTTAACGGGAGTGAAAAAGATCATGGTTTTGGATGGGGATGATCTGATGTGGTGGTGAACAGCTCTCTTAAAAACCTGAAGGAAAGAATGAGATTGAAGACAGTGTGGAAGGTGGTTCAGTAAGTGGGAAAAACAGAGGAGCAAATGAGTGGAGGTGACCAGTGATCCTGGATTTTGGGTGTTTCACCAGAAGGGAGTTAATGGTGGACCATATGTGCCTGACAGAAACCTGGAAGGGGGGAGGGGTGGAGGGGGGTCAAAGCATGAGAGCAGACGGTGCAAGACTAGAAAGGAGGTGGAAGAAGACAGAGAGACTACCAACCTGTATGCGATTACGGGAAAGTGATAGTCCCATCGACTCCGCTTCGTTGCGTGAGATTCCAATAATAATGAAGGCCTTGGTTTCTATGGCATCTAGCTAATCAAAGTGTGAGGCAGGTGTGCCAGCACAGAGGGGAAAGCAGTGCTCTATCAAGCTGTGGATGAAGTCCTTGTAGGTGGATAGGAGTTTAGGTGTGCTCAGGAAGGACTTTGTACGACGCAGGATGCCTAGTCGGCAGCGAGCTTTGGAGGCCAACTTTGAAATGTGGTTTGCCTAAGAAAGTTCATGGCTGATAATGAGACCCAGGAGTTTGAGTGACTGAACTTCTTTAAAAAGAATTGTGAAGAAAGTCGATTGGAGAGAGAGATATAGAGATATAGAGATAGAGATAGAGATAGAATGAGAATTATTAGGAAAAGAGATTTTACATGAATTTCCAGGATCGCTCAGTTCAGGTAATGATAATTGTAACATTATGTGTTTTGATAACGTCCAAATTATTGATTGGGTTTAAATTATTGATTCTGAACTGTGACTCCATTGTTTAATACAGTTTAAAGTTGTTTCATTCGGTTTTTTTAGGATGACTATATGTAGATTTTACAATTCACACATTGAAAACCTTTAAGTTTCTGCAACAATTGAAATAACTGCACTTTCTTTCAGCTCAACATTAAATCCTCCAGCAGATAATTACAGTATAACTTTCAAAAGCACACAAAGCTATGAACAACAAAAAGGGAATTCTTTAATCGCTCAATAAAATCGATGTAAAACCTCTTAGCTTTTGAATGCCTGCCGGTAGCAAATGTACATTAATTGCAGAAAGCCACACAGATATCACAATGCTTTTTGAGGTCTCAGGTGTGTGGTTCTCATTTGCATTTCTGCAGCACTCAAGGAGCTCATGTTTCCAATTATTTTCACGAGAATGTGATTAGTTCACGATTTCCTACCCATTATGTTTGGACTTGATTGAATATTGTAGATATGTGTGCTTCGTGATATAATCATTAATTTGGCATGTTGTACTTTCTCTGGGGTATAATCCACATGGTAATGAGTCTAATTAAGTATCCTTTTTTTGTTGGCAATGTGTAAGGAAAATGCTCAATCTTAGAAACTACCTTTCTATCGGAGTCTTAATTGGCTGCTCTTCCTGCTTGGAACAATTTGAGTATCTTAACTATTCTACGCCACCCATTGGAAACATCTTACTGGTCTCTGTCGTTATCTTTAGCTGAATCCAGAAACTCCATTTTCATGAAATCTAAAGGTCTATCAACACTATTGGTTTAATTTTGACCCTTCTTTATCCCCTTTTGACCTTTATCCTCAAACAATCCCAATTTGTTCACTCCCATTACACTGTGATACCGTCCCTTTTCACCACAATCCTGTCCCTTCTCTTTGTTTTTGAAATTTTCATTCTCTCAATCCTCCTGCCCCTCCCTAATACCTTGAATACATCTTTTTATGTTTGTGGGGTCAGGAGCAGTAGTTTGTTTAAAGCCGAAGACGCCATTCATGTTTGGTTAGATCTTAGGACGTTTTGAACATGTATGTGGTTAGATTTAGTTATCTTCAGTGTTTCCTGTGAGGAGACAGGTGTTATCTGATTTTGAATAGTTAGGTGTCAGGTGTCTCATCCTTTTTCTTCCCTTTCTTCTCTTCTGTGAACTGGGCAATGCCAGGCAAATGAAGAGAGTGGTACGCATGTTTCCCTCCCACGTACATGTAATTGGGAGGTTGGGTGGGGGGGGTGGGTAATAAAAGGAGGATTACCCCACCCAGTGGTCCATCAACATGTTTGAGGCAGAAAAAAGATTATATCTGTGAAGGAAGGGAAGGTTAAAATCAGGGAGGAAGACCAATTCCTGTGTCAGTATTGGCAAGAAGAAGGTATCAGCGATATGATTGAATGTGAGACATGTGAAAAGCAGTGAATGATATAATTATGAACGGACATTAATAAAGCCATCGGACTTGGCATCAATAATCGCAAAAGGAGAGAAAGAGCTAGAGCACTGTTGATCTAATTAGACAGAAGCAAGAAGGGAGACATCCTAGGATCAGTGAAGAAGCTCAGTCAGATAGAAAGGTGGGAGGACACTCAGGTTTCAGTTATCCTCCCTTTGTTGTCTGGTCATATCTGGTGCAATATGAGATATGCAATTAAGTAGGAGGAGACAATCATGGAGAGGTAAATGTTGACCAGAGGCAACATAGAATTGTGACAGGGAATAGAAGCAATTTAGCAAACTATACTGAAGCACGCAAGGCGACTGATGCAGCAACCAAGGGAGTAGCACAGCCTCAGAAAGGAAAGTCCATCAGAGGACTGAATGAGGATGATCATGTGAAGTAACCTGAGATTAAACATTGTATACATATGCAGACTCTCTATTGAAGAAGCTATCTGAACTGCAACTTTGGATTGGAGATTATGAACCTGACCTCATCATGATAAGTGAAGTGCTACCAAAAGCTGGTACTGTGAAAGCAACAGTAGCACTAAATGCATTAGATGGGGATGACATCCTCATCAACATTGATTCGGAACAAGCTCATCATGGAGTCGTAATTTTTTTTTCCGAAAGCATCTCTTCAAGTGAGTGATGTGAACTTCAGCTCAGTGTCTGAGGAAGTAGGATTGTGTTCAATGTAGCTCCAAGGGAAGATATATTGCTGACTGGATGCCTACACAGGAGCCCAGCAAGTACAGTAGAGAACTCTCAGGCATTACGTGAGCTAATTGAGGCAGTTTAAGTGGTTGGAGAGTCATGTATGCTGATGATGGATGACTTTAATATTCCAGATATAAATTGGAGGAATGCTCATGCAAGTATAGCATCATCCCACTCTTTGTACTTTTTTCTTATTACTGTGCAAGGACCATTTTTGCACCAACATATACGTAAATGAACTGTCATCTTGTCAAACTGGATAAAACCCCAAAGTTCTTGATCTCAGGATTGTAAATGAAGCGGACATGACTTCATCTATTAAATTACATGCCATTTTTAAGATGGAGTGACCACATATGTTTCATGGTTGCTCTCCAGTTCTGCAAGAATACAGCACTGAAGCAGAAAGATGACTTTTTTTTCACAACCATCTTGGTGACGACAGGACATCATAAAAAATATTTGAGTGAAATCAACTGGAAGGAGCCATTGAAAGAGAAAAGTTTTGAGCAATCGTGGATGGAGTTTAATGATGAATTTGAACAGTGCTTGATCGATATTATACCCAAGTGAAAGCCGAATAAGGATAATAGATCATGGGCCAACCCCCACAGCCTTGCCTCCTCCCACCTTCAGGATTTGTCAAGATGAGTATTTTTGTAAACCATGACCAGGGAGCTATTGAAATCAGGTTGGCTGCAAAAAATATGTTTCTGGGTGTGGCCTTGCCGCTTCTTTTTAAGTCAGGTACCCTACCTACTTCATGTGGGGCAAATTTTCAGTGGGGTTGGTAATCTGTACAACTTACAGAAGATTGGGGAACAATTGTTGACTTCATCAATGTTTCCCCCTAGAAGCTGGGAAATCGCTGAGTTGGATCCACCAAAAACAATCAATTTCTGCCCATTGGTTACATATGAGGAGCTTTTTTAAGTCACACACATAACTAATTCTAATTAATACCCAAGCAACAATGGAGATTGTGAACATGGACAGCAAAGAGTGCACATCACACAACGACTTGAGGTCATCACAGATTGCCAAAAGTGGAGAGGATACCTGCAAAATTGTACAGGTAATATCGAACTTCATCAATCAATTTGAGGTTGACAACAAGGATGCGCCAGCACCAAAGGACGTTGAACAAGATCTCCTCTTGGCTGATGAAGTGGGAAAGGACGCTTACAGTACATTTGTTCAAGAATGACTGATTGAAAGAACAGTAGAGCTTCAATGTACGAATCAAACGGCTTACTCTAAAGACATTCTCAAATATAATCAAATCTGCAAAGGTCGTAGGACAATCCAATAAGTCGAAGCAAATCACAGCTCAAACAAACATATTTGGTGAGCTTATCCTTCTTGCCCTGGAACATAACAACAGTATGGAGAGGGCTCTGAGATTCCCATTGTGTCCTGTACTTTAGGCACTGGCTTCTGCTAATGGAGTCCTCTGAAGAAAGACAAGTCCAAGTTGATGCATTTCTCGGAAAGTGATTCACACACAACATAAAGACACATTCAAAGTCCACAGGCTATATTATTGATGGCAATGCTCTGATGCATGCACCAAGCATATTTGGAAAGCTTGCAGAGAGTGTGTTTGAACAGCTTCCTCGTGTACAGCATGTTGACTTTGTGACAGACTCTGACCTCCCTTTGTCATTCAAGGGTATTGAGAGAGCAAGAAGGGGTTCTTCAAAAAAAATCAAAATAAGCAGCGCTTCACCAGTTTCCTACTATATAAGTGGAAGGAGGACAAGTATACCCCAAAACTTCTTGGCAAGAAGGTTCTGTTTTCCTGTGAAAAGAAGTGTGTCTGTCTGACAAGGACCAATGGTCAAGGTTGAAAATCGAAATTGTACATAAGAAGAAGCAGACGCAAAGATCATCCATCCTTCATTGTCTGCAGTTCTACACATTGTCACGCATTCACCATTTTAATCTGCAATAATTTTGAGATTGCCAGACATAGATGTCTTCATCCTTCAACTCAGTTTCACACATGAACTCCAACAGAAAATTATACTTGACACTGGATTTGTGTTCAGGAGGCGTCTTATAGATGTGAAATGTGTTATCAAAGATGTGGGAAAGGAGATGTGCTTGGCACTCCCTGCAGTACATGCCTTTAGCGGCTGTAATACCAACAACACCTTTGTATGGAAGGGAAAGCTGATGCCTCTGAAGAGCCTCAGGCAACATCGATACTTCCTTAACATTTCCTCACACTTTGAAGATCAGCTGAAATGGAGAATGACATATTTGAGAGGCTGGAACATTTCATATGCCTCCTCTACAGAGGCTCAGACATGAATGGCAACAATGTGTTGTGGCATGAAAATTTTATGGAATGGTTCAGTACCAAACCAGGGATGCAGCTGTCAAACCACAATGGAGTAGCCATGAGCCTTTTTTCACACTGATGAGATTTCCTGAAGATGTAAGATGCATGTGAAGAGAGCAAATTACCAAGCTCTTTTCTGGTATCAGGCAGATCAGGCTGTCTCAAACAATCCTCAACCAGATGGACATGGCTGGGACTTCGCAGACTGAAAATTGGAGTTCAAGTAGACGGAGGATTCTTTCATTCCACAAGAGCTTGTGGATGTACTAATGGAGGAACCAGAGCAGAATCCATATGAGGATGAGGAAATCCCAGGACTTGTGAACTTGACAGATATAATTTTTGAGACAGCTGATGAGACTGATGTTTTTGATTGAAAGTCCAGCCTTAAAAGCCAGGGCAAGGGATGTCTGTTTGCAGTACTTGCTGCATCTGTCTGATGAAATCTTGGGGTTTACTGGCCTACAATGTTGATTGCATTTTGAGAAGTTCGGCATTGTGCGTGTTTTAAACATGTAAAGGTGTACGTACACAGGGAAGCAGCCCTCAAAGGATTATTTATTTAAAATTCTATGAAAAGATGATTTCAAGAAGTGAACCTTGCTGGACATTTAATGTTGTTGTGTTGGTTAAAGATGTATACTTTCTTCCTGAACATTGCTGCTGTGTTGGTTTAAAGATGTCAACCTTCTTGCTTGTTCCAGAACTTTTGCTCTGTTCCCAAAAACAATTTCACGTTGTCGCATTGTTGTAAAAACCTTAAACTGGTAAAAACGTTGTGTGTTTGCCGGGTTGCTGTGATTACTTTGAAATAAACGAGACTTTCTCTTTTTTTTTGTTGCTCAAAGTCCCTTAAGTTAACATTTTTTTATTTTTTTTTGCATGACATTTATTTCAAGCGACATGAAATATATTTCATCATATCTTTACAATAAATACATTTTTCTATTGACAATTTTACTGAGCAGTATATACATCCAGTGTGGTTATGTAATTGAGACAGACTACTTTTATTTATACGCCTATAATTATAATCTAATCACGTTAAAACATCACAACCACAGTATAATATTTACATGTAAGCCGTTTCTGGATCTCGTCGTTGGATATGACATTGTATTACAATGACTTCTCTATCTCTAAAGACAGTCCTTGTTTTGATTGTGATATGAAAACATGTACATTGGTGTAGTGTTACGTACACATACTTTGCAGTATTATTTGCAAACTAAAATTGAAGAAATTGTAGTGACATTTGCTCAAGTGTTGTTCACTCTATGTGCAGAACAACATTTTGAAGGAGGAATATATAAAAGTTCTGGTACAATTTAAAATTGATCGTAAATTTTGGGCATATAAATATCTGCCGAAATATTAGATTTTGATGCTGTTTGTGAGAGTGAACATGGAGTTTAAAATGAATATCGTTGAATGTGCTTATACTTTTACAAAATATATCTGGGGGACAGTTGAGTCCATTTCCCGTCCTCCCTCGAAAATTCAAACAAAATATTTCTCCTCCTTCACTCGGAAAAAACACTTGGTATAAAAAAAACCTCGAACAATCAACAACAACGACATTGGGGAAAAAAAATCCAAACTCCAATCTCATTTTCCTATCCCTTCTTTGCAATATATGCTTCTTCATGTTGGCTTTATGGTTAGTGTGGTGGGCTTGGGATCCTGGGTTCCTGAGTTCAAATCCCTCTCGGCTGTTGAATTAATACCAGGTGGGGTTGACTCAGCCTGTCATCCTTCTGAGGTCGGCAAAATGAGTACCAGCTTGCTGGGATGATTGAGCCATTTGCGTATCCTGCGTCGGAGTAGAAACCCATCCAGGTTGTGCCCAATAGCCCAGGAGACTGCATCAGCAGCACTGATGCTCTGTACAGAGTATGGTCCCAATGGATTGGATTGGATTCAGTTTTTTGTGGTGCAAAATGTGCAATGGAGCCTGTATTTCATATAGGGTATTTTATTTTTTAATCCAGAAATATATTTTCTGCAGACAAGCTGATATTGAAAGGACGTATAACAGGGTGTCTAAAAATACTGGTGTCCAAAAATCCTAGGGTGGGGGGAGGAGGTTCGGTATCTGGCCCATGGTCAAAAAAAAGAAAGAGCACGTGTATGTAAAAAGAGAGGTTTTGAGGTTATCAAAGAAGAAGAAACGTTGCTGAAGGAGATGCATGCAGACGAGGTGTGAAGCTGCTGAGTACACCTTCTGGTGTGATCACCCAGTGTGACCGGTCTATTAAGACACGGACACATCACAGTTCCTTTCATGTTTCATTCGTAGTGATTCCACCATGGAGCTTGTAAAAGGGAGTGCACAAAATTGTGCGCTTCATGGTCATCTTTTCTCTAGCCATCTGAGATGTCTGGTCAGAAGGTCAGGGCAGATTCAAAGAGATACACTGCCATGTAAAGGCCATTCTTGGACATGCTTTGTGTAGTTGCAATGTGCCATCGCTGTGATAAGATGGAAGTTTTCTGCCTCGCTCAGCAATGGTTTCAGTTCATGACCTCACAGTCATGTGTTGAAGCTTACAAGAGCATCCTCCTTACGTCTGCCCTCAAGCCTGTATATTTATTAAAACTCTTGTCCATTTTCAAATTTGTCGATTCCATTACAAGTACTTAAAAATCATCGATTTTGTTCAACCCCAGGGGAGATTCTTGGTGTGGTGATGAGGACACCGGATTGGCATTCCAAAGGTTATCTGTTCAAATCTGTCTGAAGGCAGAAGCATTGAGGATCAAACCATGAGGGCCTGGTTGATTATATCTTCCTGCAATATCAGTCATGAGCCAGCTCGGTTTGTACCGGCAATACAAATGTAGCATTGTAATTCTCCTGAAACCAACTCCTGTTTCTAGAACCTAAGACTTCAGGAGCATTACCATGGGATGTCACTGCATTCGATTGGCAGTTTGAAGCTCATTTGTTTGCCCTTCCTGGTATGCTGTATGCTAGTCCATGTGATACTAGTCCACACTGTTGTAGATTCGGCACAGCTTGGCTGGACACAAAATGCTACCAATGGAAAGGTAGGAATGCCCAAAAATCCCTCTAATGGAATAGAAAAAGTTATCCTCATAATTTCATAATTACATAAATCAGGCAGACATGAAGAGCGATCGACAAACCGGGCATACAACCAAAACGTTAATGAGATTTGTATTTGAAAAGCCGTTTGAAAAGATCAAAACATGTTATCTCATTGTAGCGGACATAAAGTAGTCCAAATGAGATTAGGTAGTCATCATCCTTGCAGTCAATATAGAAGTAGTTTGACCAGAGCGTGCAAGCCTTGAGGCCTACTCTTGAGAAAGATAACACAGTTTGTGTAACATCCACATTGCAGACAGGACAGCACCTTAGCTTTCCCCAAAGGGATCACATAGTCTATGATAAAGTAGCCCTGCTGGCACCATAGCAGGATGACAGGATGGCCTCGAGGTATGCACATTCAGCCCAAAGCTGTTTAGCCTGGGTTTGAATCCCAGCCCAGTTATAAACTGTCATCACGGTGTTTCACAGACAGGGTGATTCACCAATGTGTGTGCCGTCCCTCGGATGGACGTTAAATGGACGTCCTGTCTACCAGCATCGGGAAGCGGATGCAAAACATCCCATGGTGTCCTTCGCTTTGGTAGGTGAGCTATCGCTGACACCATGGCCAAATTCAAAATTCCTGCCCTAACCAGCAGAGGGCATTGAATCAGCGGCACAATCAGCGGCGCTCCCTCGGCCGATGGTGCTACCCCACAGGCTTGTGCTACATACCAAAGAAGAAGGAGATTGCACAAATTGACCCGTAAGACCAGATAGCTTCATAGTGAGCACAGGTATGTATTGCTGATTGTAATGTCCATAATTTGGATTTCAGAAGGTGGAATGGAGTTCTCCCAGGACTTGAAGTATCTACCTTCATTTCTTGGTGAAGGATCGTGATTCATGGGTTAAGTGGTGAAGTTGTATTGGTCTCAGAGTTTTGTTCCAAGGGGTCTTTTCAGGATTGTCACTGAGCCCTGGCCAGCTGCAGTTTGTTTGTGGAAACTGCAGTGTGTGTGTGTGTGTGTGTGTGTGTGTGTGTGTGTGTGTGTGTGTGTGTGTGTGTGTGTGTGTGTGTGTGTGTGTGTGTGTAAAATATACTCAGCTCCTGGCTCAAAGCAGTCACAGACTGGAAAGGATATTTGGAATATAGACACTGTGGTGACGCATATCACATGCTCTTGTGTCATCGCACTTGCGAAATGTTATGGGAGAGTCGCTCGAAGTCATCACAAAGTCATCAAGTGTGCACACTTGTTAAACATCTCGGTGGACATTTCCCCGTTGGGTTTGCGTAACGGCGAGACAAGCCTGTGCGTATGCAGAGGCGTCTGCAATTGTTTCGTCAAGTCTTGATTTTCAGGAAAAAGCGAGGCCTAAATTGGTAGGATTCTGCAAACAGCCAAATTTCTACTACAAGTCGTATTCAATATATATTTATTTTATTGTCATCAATACTCACGGAGCACGTCTGCTTGTACGGCATCACAAAATGCAATTTGAACATCACACAGCCATTGTAGTGAAATAATTCCCCAAGGACACAGTGAAGCAGAGAGGGGGGTCGCCGGCTTCGAGCCAAATGCTCCTGGCAGCAGAAATAGGGAAACACGATTGTCGGCGCCAAAGAGATCATGCCGAGGGCTCAGATGTATTACACTCGGGACAGCTCTACTCAATTGGAAATAGACAAGAAATTCATGCAAATTATATCAGTGGTAACTAGAAGGGTACTCGATGGAGCGCATACCTCCGCCATGCAATGCCTGATCCATGACAACATATCAGGCCCTATACATTTTTGAAATATCATGTGATATATCGTTTTTCGACCCGTCCAGGATTGTGCCAAATAGCCAAGGAGACTGCTTAGGCAGCAGCAATGCTCGACACAGAGTATGGTCCGAATGAATGGAAGGATGGATATCGTTTTTGGCCCTATCTCTCAATGGAGAAGAATCACTTAAAAAATTCTGTTGCCGGATCAGGATCCTGATCTTCACCAAAATCGAATCAGTTCGTCCATGTGTCAGACACCGAAGCTGTCCACAAAATTTCATCCGGATCCGTCCAAAACTTCTTGAGATATCCTGCACACAAACAAACAAGCAGACAAATGAAAATTCACTCGCAGAGCGACACTTGGCAAAACAGCACAAAGTAGAATGGCACTCGGTAGAGTGCATCCCTCTGCCAGGTGGAACAGATCATGTTTTGTATCCCACTGATGGGCTGGATCCAAACTAAAATCTAATCCGCTTGTTCTTGTCACCTAACAAACTCATCCACCTTGTTTTGTCATAACTCGTCCACAACATTTTGAGATATACTGATTATATATATATATATATATATATATATATATATATATATATATATATATATATATATATATATATATATATATATATATATATATATATATATATATATATATATATATATATATATATATATATATAGGTTTTGGCCCAATCTATTTTAGAAACTAGGCCTGTGTTGACCTTTTGACCTTAAAATTAATTGGTGGTTGAATTCACTGACTTGATATGCAAATCCTGTTCAAATTTCAAGTCAATCATATAAAAATTGAGAATTTTAGAATGTGATCCTAAGTTGTTGACCATTTGGCCTATTTTGACCTTTTGGCATGTGCTGACCTCAAAAATAATTGGTGGCTGTATTCAGTGAGCTTATATGAAAATCCTATTCAAATTTCATGTCAATCAGATGAAAATTGACAATTATAGACATCTGGCTGATGTTGACGTCAAAATATTTGGTGCTTGAATTCAGGAAGCTGATACACAAATGGTCTTCAAATTTCAAGTGAATCGGATGAACATCATCAATTTGGTTTCAGACCAGGTCACTCTACCCTGGAAATGATACTTCTGCTCTCCCAACAATTGATGGAGGTCCTCAATGCCAGATATGAAATCAGAGCTATCTCCCTGGACTAGACGTATCGGGTGCCTTCGATATGGTCTGACACCCTGCCCTGCTCACCAAACTCTCTTCCTATGGTATCCAAGGCCATCTCCACTCATGGCTCGCAGACTTCCTCTCCTGTCACAGAAAACATGTGGCCCTTAATGGAGTTCTTTCATCCCCTCTTCCTGTCCAGGCTGGAGTTCCTCAAGGTAGCGTTCTGGGCCCTGTTCTTTTTCTGGTTTTCATCAATGATCTCTCGGACTCTCTGGAAAATCCTCTTTATCCCTTTGCTGATAACTCCACCCTCTACTGTACCATCTGTCATCCCTCAGACCAGCAAGCAGCAGCTTCCTTGCTCACTGCAGATCTGGATAAAATCACAAACTGGTCCAACACGTGGAACATGCCTACCAATCCAGACAAATCTCACACTCTCACTATGTCTCTCAAAAAAGACCCCCCCCCCCCACTATCCACTTTCTCAACAATCTTCTGGAAGAAGTCCTTTCTTTCAAGCTTCTCGGTCTCACTATCTGCCATGATCTTTCCTGGGAAAGTCACATTTCCAACCTCGCCTCCAAAGCCAGTCGCCGACTGGGCATCCTCCGCCGTGCAAAGTCCTTCCTTGGCCCACCTGAGCTCCTGACCACTTACAAAGCTTTCGTCTGCAACCTGATGGAGTACTGCTCTCCCCTCTGGGCTGGTGCTCCTGCCTCCCACCTTTCTCAGCTTCACTCCGTGGAAGCCAAGGCATTTTGGATCATTGGCATCTCCCACGATGAGGCTGAGTCTTTGGGCCTCTCGCTCTCTCACCACAGGCAGGTCGGTGGTCTTTCTGTCTTCTACCGTCTCCTCTCCGGTCTCACCCCCCCTGCTGTGTCTGCAATTTGTCCCCAACATATTTCCGCAGGGCACTCAAGGTCCGCCAACAACCCCCTTCTGGTAAAACTACCAAAATCACGAATCACTGCTCACCTTCACTCTTTCATTCCTCTTTTTTCCCGCCTTTGGAATAAACTCTGTTCAATCCCATTCTTCCCTCCAGGCCTTCAAAACAGCTGTTCACCACCACCTCTTATCATCCCCCATCCAAATCCTCGATCTTTTCTACCCCCGTTAATCCACCCCAAACCCACCTCCTTCAAATTCCCTGGTTTCCTTCCTGAAAGTCCCTGTAATATCCATCTTGTATTCCCCATGTTCCCCACTGTTTTGTCCGTCCCACTTCCGCCCCTCTTGTCTCATAGTAGAGGACCTGCCTTAGACATGTATGCACTTAATTTAGGAGAGGATAACTCAACTGTTTTCGGCTAATATGACCCCAAGGAACAACTTGGGATGTGTGCCAAAATCTCTATCCGGGACGAACAGCCCAAAAATGACCACGCCCTTTTTAAAATGACCACACCCTTTTAAAAATGACCACACCCTTTTTAAAATGACCACGCCCTTTTAAAAATGACCACGCCCTTTTAAAAATGACCACACCCTTTTAAAAATGACCACGCCCTTTTAAAAATGACCACGCCCTTTTTAAAATGACCACGCACTTTTAAAATGATCACACCCTTTTAAAAATGACCACGCCCTTTTAAAAATGACCACGCCCTTTGTAAAATGACCACACCCTTTTAAAATGATCACACCCTTTTAAAATGATCACACCCTTTTTAAAATGACCACACCCTTTTTAAAATGACCACACCCTTTTTAAAATGACCACGCCCTTTTAAAAATGACCACACCCTTTTAAAAATGACCACGCCCTTTTAAAAATGACCACGCCCTTTTTTAAAATGACCATGCACTTTTAAAAATGACCACGCCCTTTTAAAAATGATCACGCACTTTTAAAAATGACCATGCCCTTTGTAAAATGACCACACCCTTTTAAAATGATCACACCCTTTTAAAAATGACCACGCCCTTTTAAAAATGACCATGCCCTTTTAAAAATGACCACACCGTTTTTCATGGAAAGTGCTAGTTCTGACATCGCTGTATCTTGTAAACCGTTGGAGCTACAGATTTTGTGAGGTGCTCAAAATGTTGAGAATGGCAATGTTTATTTATTTATTTACTTAGGGGGGGGGTCAGAGAAGAGTGTAAAATTTCTAATTTGATTTTTTTATGAGAAAATGGCTAAAAACCGTTTTATTTAGCATACTTATTACCATACATACTGGAATTGCAATATATTTATTAACTTAAACTTTCCGGACTTAGAGCAAAGTTCGAAGATTTGTGTCGTCCACGAGAGTTGAACTGACAATTTGGAATTTGAACAATACAAGGGATTTTTTAAAAAGAAAGAAAGCGAGAATTTGATTAATATCAAGAAATTGTATTTTCAATCATTTACAAACTATTATCAATGGAATGTTAACTTAAAATGAAAAATAAAAAAACAAACTTATTATTTTAGTAGGAAGCAGTATCGAGAGAGGTTAAATGTTTCAAAGTGAATTCGGTGAATTCGGTGAAAATTGTGGTGAATTCGGCCATGTTAAAAGATCGTGCCCCAAAGACATGTTGAATAAAACTGTTAAAGAAGGCTCCTCAACCCAACAACTCCCCATCCCAGATCATGCTCCCATTACAGAGCAGAAGCTTCCCATGAAGCACCTGCTCCTGCTCCAATAAATAAAAGCACCAAAAGATGTCTTTCCCCTTCTCAAAGCACCACTGAGCATGGATCGAAAATCCTCGCTGCTTCAGCAGCTCTTCACTCCTTTGCACAAGTGGTTGTGGGGACTTGCTCCACAACACAGGCCCCATGTGCTTCGGTTTCACCAGTTGGTTCCTCTTCTGAATCACCCGGTACCTCTAAAATGTTATGTAATGATGAAAATGCTACCCTACCCCTCCCCCTCTTTCTCCCCTTCCTCTCCCTCCTTCCCCCCTTTGCTCTTCTCTCCCTCCCCTCCCCTTGTCCCTCCTGCTTCATCTTCTTCTTCCTTCCCTGCTCCTCCTCCTCCTCCTCCTCCTCCTCTTCCCCTTCCTCTCCCTGGTTTGCAACCTCCAACTATTACTACCAGTTTCCCCAAGACTGGACTTACTCTGTCATCTCAACCTTGCAGTGCTCCTGTTAAAGATTGCAACATTGCCATCACTATAGTTAATGACACATCCAAGTATGTAACCACTGAGAGTGTTCCTCTTACATCTTTGGTCCCTCCTCATGAACCAACCATGGAGATTGAGCAAATGGGTGAAGGCCCTGAGGAAAATGAGGATGATGATTCAGATGGTTGCTCCTCTCTGACGTTGAGTGCTTTTGGCGAGGAGCTCCCCCCAGGTCGTAGTCTTGATGACACTGCAATTTCTATTTCCGATATCTCAGATTTTTTTTTTTTTTTACAAAAAACTACTCGTAAGAAGCGAGTAGATCTAAATTATTTTTCCCAACTTGTTTGCCTTTGTCCAGAAAGCACAAATGATTGTTAAGAACCCGGAAGCTGCTGCCATTTCCAGCGCTTCTTGCAAGAGACTGAAAAAATATATTATTAAAGCAAGGAAGCACTTGATTGCATAAAAACTTCTTGATCCTGCCTTTTCATCATGATTATAGCAAGTTTAAATATAAACGGAGGGCGTAATCCTTTACGTAAAGTCCAAACGACGCGGCTAATTAATAATGTAAAGGTAGATATTCTTCTTTTACAAGAAACTCGGGCGACTACGAGTTGCATGGTCGACTGGAGGCTGAAGTTGAAAGGCACTTGGTTTTTTAGTAACACGGCCTCCGTGAGTGCCGGTGTTGCTTTTTATATTTCTACACGTCTTCCCATCTCCTCTCTTGTTTTTAAAGAAATTGTTCCTGGATATTTGGCTGTAATTGATTTTATATATAACCATCAGCGGATATTAATTGTCAATGTTTATGCCCCAAGTGACAGCACAGTTAGGACAGCCTTCTTCACTGAATCCTTCACTTTCCTTAATCATCTCGCCCACGATACCCTCTTGTGTTTAGGCGGTGATTTTAATTGTACTTTAGACCCAGTCAGAGATCAGAACAGCCCTGAACCTCACCGAGCTAGTGCTAGGCATTTGTCCACGCTTTTGTTACAACATGATCTTGGCGATGTTGGCGACTACAGCACGGGAACGTTCAACAATTTACTTGGTGTCGTTGCTTGTTAAATAACTTATCGCTTGCAAGGCTTGATAAATTTTACATTAGTCTCTCTTTTTTAAACCGTGTAAGTTTTACTCACATCACTCCCTCTCGTTTTTCTGATCATATTTTAATTAAAATGCGTCTTTCCTTTCCTCGTCCTCAGAGGAATACGTCTCATTGGTCTTTCAACAGCTCTCTTTTAAATGATTCCTTTTTTAAAATCATCTTTTAAAAAATTTTGACTTCGAATTCCAGAATCACAGAACGATTTTATAAATCTTTGTCAATGGTGGGATTATATAAAAGCACAAATCTGAGTCTTCTGTCACCAATATAGGAATAAGTTCACGAATGTAAAGCAAGCTCGGATAAGTATTTTAAAGAAAGAAATCTTTAATTTACAAGATAGCACGATTAATATAGCCAGTGGTTTTATGAGAAACAAGCCCCATTGAATTGTTCAATCAAAGAAGATGCTCTCGGAGTAAAAACCCGACTTAGAGTTAAAGGTCTGTCGACTTCAGAAACTTGCTGCAAAGACTTCTTTAACTTTGAAAAACTACAACGTCTAATCATTCACTGTTAAGCTTACGTTCAAGTGATGGACAAATTATTGAAGACAATGCTCAGTTGCAGTGTTTTTTTAGGGATTTTTACAAGAATGTTTTTAACACAAAGAAAATAAATGAACGAGCAATGTCTGATTTTACCCAAAATCTACCACATTTGGAAAAATCACAACAATGCTCCTTAGAACAAGGTTTTACTATAGATTAACTTTTAATAGCTCTTAATGACCTTCATGATCATAACGCACCTGGCTTTGATGGTTTACCTGTTGAATTTAATAAAACATTCTGGGATTTGCTCGGACCAACACTTTTAGATGTTTTAAAGTTTAGTTTACAAGGTAGTTTGTTTACCTCTAAGTTGTCGCCGTGCAGTCGTGTGCCTCATCCTGAAGAAAGGAGATCTCCAGACTGCAGAATTGGAGGCCTATTTCTCTGCTTTGTGCGGATTACAGATTACAAAATCTTTTCCAAGGCCCTTGTAAATTGTATAAAGCCTTTTCTTAGCTTTATAATTAATTTTAATCAATCTTTTTGTATTTCAAACCGGTCTATTCATGATAACATTTTTTAAATTTGGAACTTGTGGGATGTCTGTGCTCTTCAAAAGCAAAATGCTGGCTTATTTTTACTTGACCAAGAGAAAGCTTTCGATTCTATTCGCCATGAATATGTATTTTACACCTTTAAAACAGTTTGGTTTTGGGGCAACTTTTATATCCCATGTCTCATTGTTGGATAATCATGTTTTTCGCATTATTAAAGTTAATAATAGCCTGTGTGCACCATTGATGGTTGGAAGCGGAGTCCACCAAGGGTGTCCATTATCAGGCATTCTCTACTTTCTCTGTATTGAACCCCTCCTAATTCACCTTTGTGCCAGTTTACTATACTAGGGTTTTCCGTGATGTCAACTGAAAGGCCAATTGTTATCTCAGCATATGCTGATGATGTGTGTCATTGTGTGTAATAGTGATGATGTCACCACGTTATTAAATGACTTGGAAAAATTATCTTCAGCTTGCACAACTATAATAAATTGGAACAAATGTAAAGCTCTGTGGATTGGCCATACCACGGCTGTTGGTTTTCCTCATCTTCCCAGAAATTTGCAGTGGGAAGGATGTTTCTGCTATCTAGGTGTGTACATTGGCACCCCAGCTTTTATGGCTAAGAACTGGTTAAATACATTTAACAAAATTTATAATAGACGAGAGAAGTGGAGAGGAATATTACTTACCTTGTCGTACAGAGGTCGTGCCCAAGTGATCAATAATTAATCTGTTGGCTTCCTTTTGGCACAAAATGATCACTTTGCACCCTCCTGAAGCACTGCTGCTGACAATCCAGAAACATCTGCTTGATTTTTTTGGGGGTGGCAAACATTGGGTCAAGCCTGAAGTCCTTTACCTTCTATTGGCAGATGGTGGCCATGACCTTATTGACATTCTCAGCCGACTGATGGCCTTTCGAGTCACCACTGTCCATCGCTTTCTTTTTCTACATCACTGCCATGGTGCCCCACTGCCAACTTTTTTCTGAAAATGGCTGGCATGCTCGACTTCAATCAGGAACTTTTTCTCATGGACTTACAACATGTGGACATCTCTCCATTGCCTTTGTTTTAACAAGACCTGTTGCAAGCCTGGCAGCCTCCTGTAGTGCACCGAGATATGGTTCACTACAACATCAACAACTTTCTCGACGAGCCTATCTTCTACAATCCACTTTTTTCCTAACATACCTCGATCACGTGCTTGCATACAATGCTTCATAAACTCCGGCATACGTGTCATACGAGATCTGCAGAACAAGAACAAAACATGGCACTCAGTCGGGCACATTGAGACTACCATTGGAATGTGCTCTTCACGAACTGTTTCCCAGCTCGTACAGGAGGTTCTGCGTACCTCCAGAAGTCTGGAACTCCATTTTGATACCACTAACGCTCTCCCGGCAATCCATGTTCCCTTCTTTCTGCAGTTACATATAACATCACTTGCATTAACAGAAACTGTGATCCTGTCATCCTCTCCACTTCCTCGTGTTGCTAAAAAGTGCCTGTACCACCTTTGTGTTACCATGCGGCATCCTTATGTGTGCAAAGATAGTTTTGGATCCCGATGGAAGGGGATGTTGCCTCTGGGGTCCCCCCTGTGCCCACAATGGGCTGCCATGTATGTCCCACCGATTGTAAAACGGACTGGTGATATCTCTTGGAGAATTGTACATATGATTTTACCAAGGAATGTTTTATTACATCATTTTAATGTTTTAAATTCTGTTCTGTGCCCCTTTTGTACATGGCCTCTGAAGATTTATATCATGCCTATGTTGACTGTGCAAGACTGACCCCACTTTTTTACCTTTTTATCACAATTGTGCTGTCATATGAAAATTGTATTTTGTTTACATACTTTTATTTTTGGATTGCCACTAAATTCCAAAAATCATGTTGAATCTGCTCTCGCCAATTTTTAAATAGCCGAAGGGAAACTAGCAATTTATAAAACAAGGAAAGCTAAACTTCTTGCAAACTCTGATGCTGAGTACAATGTTTTAACTGTTTTTAAGGCCCTTGCCTTAAAATGACGTGCAGAATTTTATTTTCACTAAAACATAAACAAGCAGTCATAGACTGGTACTTACGGAATCGTCAACCTGACCTCTGACCTTGTCGAATAAAAGCTGTCTCCAGAGAAAGTAGTGACGCAAACCAGCAGTTTCTACGATGATTCTGTACCAAACCATCAAAAATCGAATGTTTGACCTCACCGTGACCTTGACCTTTGACCGATTTTGACCAAAATCTAATCAGCGCTAGCCATCACCCTCCTGAATCACGTGGTGTAATTTGACATTGGTAGCTTCTTCCGTTCTCGAGTTATCGTGCCTACAAACAAACACACACACACACACACACACACACACACACACACACACACACACACACACACACACACACGTACACACACACACGTACACACGTACACACACACACACACAAACACACAAACACACAAACACACAAACACACAAACACACAAACACAAACACAAACGGTCGCCACGGTGGTTGACATGGCCTGTTCATCTAACCGGACACTCACCTCTCTATGTTCGCTTTACAGGCCCCAACAGTTAAAGTTAACATTAATAATATTCCACCATTTATAAGGAACCAGGACTAGTGTAACCAGTTAACCAAGTTCGGTAAGGTTGTGTCGAGGATCTCAATGGTGCCGATGCGTCATGTTAGTGATAAATTTAACCACGTCATGTCCTTTAAAAGAGTGGTTTATATGATACTACCTGAAAATGGGAAAACACTGAATGTTGTACTGAGTGTAAAAATCGAACGGTTTGAATATAAAATGTTTGCCTCCTCAGAGGTTATGACGTGTTGTGGGTGTGGAGCTTACGGGCACGTGGAGAGTGTTTGTCCCAATGCGGTTACACCGCAAAAAAGTGAAGGTTCCGTGATGAACGATTCCTCCTCACCACAAACTAATGGGGAGAAGGTGAATCGGGAGCCGAGCCCCGCCCCCCCCCCGGATGAGGTGTTCGACGAATTGGACTCGTCCACCCCGACCTGCGTTGGAGAGAGGGTGTGTCATCGTGACGTAATCAATCCACCCCCACCAAACGAGGAAGTGAAAGTGGTTGCTTCCTCTCCTTCACCTTCCACTGTACCGGACAGTGTGGACGATATGGAGGTATCTGTTACGGATACCAGGAAAAAAGGCCAAAAACGGTCAAATGTTGATGCCTTTGATGCTAAGGAGCAGAATAAGGTCCAGATCGTGTCAGGCTCGGTGGATCTCCGAGGGACGTCTCACATTGGAAACCCCTTGGTGGTGCCGGAGTCGTGTGTGGATGTGGAAACTTCGCTTGTTCCACTGGCCGACTCCGAGCGGGACACAGAGAACAGTGAGGTATCTCAGGATGTTTTAAGTGTTTGTCCTGTTAGCCAAACTTGTTCAGACGAGTTAACAGCTTTGGCTGACAGTGATGAAGAAATAAATAAAGGGGAAAATCCCTGTGAGTTAAATGTCAACCCCTCCCTCACAGATGATGATGTGAGGGTTGTAGAGGGGAAGGACATGGACAAGGCAAATTCGGAGGGTCCGTAAACAGAGCAGAACTTTCTGTTGAGCCAAAAGTAAATGTTCTACAAGTAATAGGAGAGGTTATAGATGAAGCACTTGATTCAGATGAAACCTCTTCTACCCCACATTTTGGTGCTTTAAGCTCTCAAGGGGATGAAGGGGGAAACGACACAACCTTAGTGTCTCAAGAAAATGTGATTAAATTCCTGGATGATACATTCAGGAAAAGATACGTAAAAATCAAAGATTACTTCCCGAATTTACACGATTTCATTAAAACTGCAAGGAGTATGATTTGTGAACCTTATCAGGTTAACATGTCAGATCCTCAGTTCCAAAGGTTAAGGAAATGTGTTACTCGGGCTGGTAAAGAGCTTCAAGAATAACTAACAGAATGGAGATAAAAGTAGCATCCCTGAACATCGATGGAGGCCACAGTTGTGTGCGTCACCTCCAGGTATTACAGCTCTTCCAAAATGAAAAAAAATTGATGTGCTAATGCTACAGGAGACGCATGCAAATCAGTATTCTGAGGATGAGTGGTGTAAAATCTTTAAAGGTTGTCTTTTTTTTTTTCGAGTGCGCTTGTTGAGGCTAAGGCTGGTGTGGCAATAGTGTTGCATCCTCGACTCCAGCCATGGGAGATAACTTGTAAGGAAATTTGCAAAGGTTACTTAGTGTCTGTGAAATTTGTCAGTTGTAACCTAAAGATTTGCATGACAAATGTTTACTGTCCTCGTGCTAACTCTGAAAGAGGTTTCTTTCTGTACAAGTTGGCAGAGTTTGTAAGCACCATTGACTTAATCATGTTGTTGTGTCTGGGGGGTGACTACAACTACACCCTCGACCCACAATTTGATCGGAACACTTGTGAGCCTCATCCACCCAGTGCAAGGCCTTTGGCACAGCAAGTCAAAAAGTTTAAACTGGTGGATGTGTGGCGGGTACAAAACCGTAATATCCGTCAGTATACATGGGTTTGTGCATCAAGAAATGTTTTGACGATGGCTCGCCTCGACAGATTTTTATGTTAATCATGAAATGGTAAATATTGTTAAGAACTCTTATATAAGGCCGTCTGGTTTTTCCGATCATCACATGATTGGTATGGTGTGTGGCTTTCCTCATCATGTCTGTGGAAGTGCATATTGGACTTTTAATTTGAAACTTTTACAAAGTGCACATTTTATAGAGGCTTTTTAAATGGTTTGGGAAAAATGCAAGTCACAAAAGGGTTCATATTTGAACTTAAGACAATGGTGGGACTGCACAAAGTCCCAAATCAAATGTTTTTGCCAACAATACTGCTCTTACAGCACATACAACACTTTTGGTGTGATATCTGCTTTAAAAAACGATATACTTATCTGTGAGCAGGAAGCTGGATTGTCTAGCGTGAATGTCCAGCAGTTGTCGGAGAAAAGGACCCTTCTGGCTGAAATGGTGAAAGAGCGGGCGGCCGGTGCATTCGTCCGACTGCGGAACGAAATAATCCAACTTGACACACCAAACAAAGGGTTCTTCAATTTTGAAAAAACGGTCAAGACCTCTCAACAAATCCATGCTTTGTGCTCTTCTGGTGGTGATGTGTTGACCTCCCAGAGTGATATCAAGCATGAACTACAAGACTATTTTTCTAAACTCTTCGCAAAAAGAGCTGTGAATGAGGAGAACAGGAATGCGATGCTTGAACAGCTTCCTTCTCTGTCTGAAGACCAACAACAATTGCTTGAGCCTGGCATTTCTCTTTGGAGAACTTACTGCTGCGCTCAAGGATAGCAAGGATGGGAAAGCCCCTGGACTAGACGGCCTTCCGGCTGAATTTTATAAGGCTTTCTGGGACATTCTAGGCCCTACTCTTCTTGAGGTCTTTCAGGAGAGTGTTGAACAAGGTGAATTGCCGTTGAGCTGCCGGAGGGCAGTTTTGTGTCTCCTTCCGAAGAAAGGAAACCTGCATGAGCGCAAATTGGCGGCCTGTGTCACTCCTCAACACGGACTATAAAATATTGTCAAAAGCACTTGCAACCCGTCTAAAGGAAGTCATCTCTTTCTTGATTGGCACTGATCAATCATACTGTGTTCCAGAACGTTCCACATACGATAATATTTTTTTGGTGAGAGACTTGATCAGTCTCGGTCGAACTACATCTGGTTTTGGTTTCTTACTTTTAGATCAAGAAAAAGCTTTTGACAGTGTTAACCATTCTTTTTTGTTTGATGTATTAAGGAGAACAGGGTTTGGGGAAAAATTTATTGCTTATGTTAAGTTATTGTACAAAAATGCATCTTGTCTGCTGAAGGTTAATAATAGTCTTTGTTACCCTTTCTCCTTTCAGTGAGGCATCCGTCAGGGCCGTGCGCTATCAGGCATGCTCTACAATCTATCCGTTGAACCTTTATTAGTTTTACTTTGGAACTCAGTGTTCGGAGTCTCTCTTTCACAAAACTCCAAAGTCATTGTTTCAACTTATGCTGATGATATTTGTGTTGCTATTGAAAATCAAAAAGATGTTTCTGAGGTCTCTCGTTGCCTTACCCAGTTTGAGCTCGCTTCTACTGCAAGGGTAAATGGGAAAAAAGTGTAGCTTTTTGGATGGGCCCCAGATCGCCTTCCTCGTCCCTGCCTGTTTTACCAGGAGGAATATAGTGGAGTAGTGAGGGGTTTAAATATTTAGTCTTATTTCTAGGAATTGAAGCGTATGAACAAAAAAATTGGGAGAACTTCCTGGAAAAAATTAAATTGAAACTGGCAAGGTGGAGAAGATTGTACCAACTTCTCTCGTTTAAGACATGAGTGTCAATCATAAACAACCTGGTGGTTCCTTTTATTTGGCAGAGAGTTATCCCACTTGAACCTCCGAGATACTTGGTCACAGGCATTGAGAGGGTTCTGACTGATTTTTTTTCTGGGGTGGCCACCATTGGCTGGACCCAGACGTGGTCTGCAGACCCCGAAATGCGGGTGGTCAAAATCTGATGCATATCCCAAGTCGGATAATGGCATTCCGGATTTCCACGATTAAGCGCCTACTGTACAGTGAGTGTGTTCCTTGGCGACCTCTCACAAATGCCTGTTTACAGAAAGTGGAAGGTCTGAAATATGACTGTGAACTTTTCCTCATCGACCTGCAACACGTTGACATGTCTCAGCTCCCCAGTTTTCATCAAAGCCTTTTGAATGCTTGGCAAGTCCTCGGAGTGCAACGTTTACAGGTATCACACGATGCCCAAAAGTTTGTACATGAGCCATTAGTTCGGAATCCTTTATTCTCTAGGATTTCAACCTCTAGGTCGTTTATGCATTGTTTCACCAGTGTTGGAATGAACAGAGTGTGAGACCTGTTGCATCCATCCTTGAATGCTTGGCGACCTGTAAGCTCACTTTCATCAAAAACTGGTGTTCGTTCTGCTTGTATTGTGGAAAATGTCTTGAAAGCAGTAATTCAAATCTTTCATAGACTAAACATCGGGTGGACTGGGGTGGATGAAGTGGTAGATTCATGTCTCTATTTCCCTGAACTTCAAATTGCCTCAAAAAAACAAGAGGGTGTGTTCTCCTCAAACTTGGAGGAAATTGGTGTGTTTCACGTCATGGGGAAAACGGCTATCTATAACATATGTCTGGAAGCATGTATACCTGGTTTTACAAAACTGTTGAAAAATCGGTGGAATGAGACCTTACCTGCTGGAGGTTTTTTAACTCCAGTGTGGAACAAAATGTATAGTTCTCCAACTCTTGGGAGAACTGGAAACCTGAATTGGAGACTCGCACATCAAGCCTTGGTCACACAGACATTACTCCATAAGTTTAATTCTTCTGTTCCAATTTCTTGACCTTTTTGTGATTTGATTGAAAATGTTGCCCACGTTTTCATTGAATGTAAGAAATTGGTACCCCTCTTTCTCTTCCTTCAACAGCTTTTCTATAAATTTAATTTTGTTTTTTTCCTTTCCAGTCTTTATTTATGGAATCGGGGTGGGGGGGGGGAATATAAAAGTAAACCAGTCCTCTCGTTTTTGTCTTTTCTGTTGGGGATTGCTAAACTGGCAATTTATAAAACCAGGAAAGCAAAATTGAAGGGGAAAAATGCAAATGTGCTTTTGTGCGTTAAAGGTATGTTTTGGCACGAGTAAAAATGGAGCAGGCTTATCTTTTGAGCCTGGATATTGTGGGTTATCAGTGGTACACTGATGAGGTTTTGAGTTTCTTTTCGTGAGGAATCTGTTTGTAAAAGTCTAAAGTACTTACACTTACTTTTTGCTTATATGTATTATTCTGTGGTGTTTTTGACATGAACAGACACCCTTGTTTGTATTGCTTTTGTTGAATTTATTTTTGCTGTAAAATTGTTTGGAATTGTTTTTATGGAGTGTGGTTTTTCTGGTGTGTTTCGATACTTTTATAACAAAAGCATACAAAAGTTTCTCTCTGTCTCCGTCTCCGTCTCTGTCTCTGTCTCTGTCTCTGTCTCTGTCTCTGTCTCTGTCTCTCTCTCTCTCTCTCTCTGTCTGTCTCTCTCTCTCTCTCTCTCTCTCTCTCTCTCTCTCTCTCTCTCTCTCTCTCTCTCTCTCTCTCTCTCTCTCTCTCTCTCTCTCTCTCTATCTCTCTCTATCTCTCTATCTCTCTCTATCTCTCTCTCTCTCGCCTGAGTTGGTGTGCTCCTTGGCATTACACCAACTCCCACTCCCTATAACGTGTTTTCAACTTCCGAACTTCAATGGCATCATTCCTTCCTTGCTCATCCCGCCCCCTGACACAATGTCCCACCATTCCCCTTAACCCCTGTGGTTTGTTCACCTCATCTCTTCTGTATAATCTTTCCTTTAACTCGACTCAGTGGTGTAATGGTCGGAGCATCCGCTCTGAGTTCACGGGAGGAGGTTCGTGGTTCACACTCTGCCTGAGTCATACCAAAGACTTCAAAATGGTACATGCTGCTTCCTTGCATGGCACTCATTATTGGAAAGGATAGAACAGACAAACAAGTGTAGGTTGACATCCATGGGGAGGAGGAAATTTATCTTTCATTGTTCCACTGAGGGGTGGAGAGAAAGGCAACATCATCATCATCAAAGATGGCATCATGGGAACTCGAGAGTTTTGGGAACTCCACGCTCAGTGGCTGTTTGTCTGAAAAGTAGATGTCAATGCTTCATGTATTTGTCTAAATCTTGATGTGTGATTTATGTATGCAGTAGCAGCAGCTCCATGATGAACCTTAGACCCTGTTAAAAAAACAAAAAAAATCCTCCCTCGATCTTTTGCTCTGATGAAGGGTAATGCTCGGAACGTCTTCTTTTTCCCAGGGTGGTAAACTTATACCTTCTTAAGTCCTTTTTGGGAAGATCCATTGTTTGTTGCCTTTTCCTTTGACGCTGTGTGTCACTATGTCTTTCCAAGATTCCTCAGTATTCCTCATTAATAAATGGATGGCCCACCAGTTAGCACACAACCCTCTGTAATCGATTGACTCAAGTCAATGTAGCTAAACTAAATGCATGTATTTAATGTGAAAATAGAGTAATTCACCTGTGCTCATCTGGTAGAACCAAGCAACCACTTTGAAGGCATGGATAACCCACAAAATATATAATGGAGAAGAAAGTAAATACCTATTTTGGGGGTTCAAAACCTCTCCTAAGACCCTGATTATTATTATTATTATTTTTAATGTTTTTAGCACGCCTGTTCGAAGAACAGAGAGCTATAGCGATACTCCCGGCGTGAGCGTGAGCGTGAAAATGTCAAAGTTTTTGGTGCAAGTTATTTCCTTTCTAATGTTTTTATCTACCACACTATTTTTTTACTGATTACAATATACAAATACATATATTGCTTTAAAATCATTTGGATCAGACTTCACTGCAATGCTTTATAAAAAATATTATTAGACTAGTTTTGTAATGCCGTGAACAAACTTTAGTCCATCACGGGTGATGAAGGTTGTGGTTAAGTTTCATTGAAATCATGTGTGTAGTTTCGGAGAAGAAGATTTGAGTGTTTACACACTGACTGACTGATTCATTGACTGACGGACATTCACTAACTGTTAATACCTCACCTGAGCTATGTTCCAGGTGAGCTAAAAATGAGATGTGCCTCAGACATGCACACGAGGCCAAATTATTTATTGCTGTGGCAATGTTCTCATTAATTTGTATTTGTGTGTGTTTGTGTCCCTTAGTACGCAGTATGGATGGTTCTTTGGATCACTTGGAATGCATTCCTCATTTGCTTCTACCTCGAAGTTGGTGGTTTATCAAAGGTAGGTCATTGTTTTTTGAAATTTGTTATTTCCGTGCACAGCTGGACAGTGAGAGGAGAATAGTTTTTAAAATGAAGAAAAAGGTTGAAATACATAAAGAAAAAAAAAACAATTCAATCCAATCCTATTTTTCGTACTCCAGTCAATTTTAATGTGAGCGGCTTGGTCGTGTGAGTGGGGAAAACCTTGTTACCTCTGCCTCTGAAGGTTTTTTAATCTCAAAATGGTATTGGATGGATTTGGACGAAACTTGGTGAACACGTTGGTTGTGTGATAATAACGAATCGATTCAATTTTGGTGAAGATCCAAATACGAGAATTTTTTAAGTGATTCTTCACCATTTGGAGACGTGGCCAAAAACGATATCTAGCATATCTCAAAAGGTCGTGGACGAATTATGACAAAACAAGGTGAATCATTTGGTGAGATAACAAGAACAAGTCGATTTGATTTTGCTTCATGTCCGGATCCATATCCGGCCTATCAGTGGGATACAAAAAGTAAACTGTTCAGCCTGGCGGAGGTATGCGCGCTACTTGGTCACATTCTAGAAAGCAAACCAAGCGGGTACCGGCCCTAAAATTTTCCAGAAAACTGCTGTGACGTAATCAAGGGAAAAATTATCAGCATGCAATGCATAATGGGTGCACAACTTGATTCAGATTCGCCAGAAAGTGAATTTGACGAATAATTTTCTTATCAGGAATCCTCAGATTATGACTATAGTCAAAATCATTATGTAGAAGGTGCTGTAAGACCATACATGTCAAGATGACGTGGCGGGTTACGTGATAGATGATCACCGTTCTTTGGGGGGCGGGGCCTTCATAAAACCAAACGTGATTTTTTTTTTGATTCTGTGGACCTTTATAGGGGAACCCAAATGGTCAAACCATTGTGATGCCAATCTATCCCTTGATATATTATAAAATAGATATGATCTCTCTTCTTCTGTTTTTTGTTTTTTGTATACCTCGTCGAGGCTCGTATGAGAGCTAAAAGATTTGGTTCATGTCCGGATCCATATCCGGCCTATCAGTGGGATACAAAAAGTGAACTGTTCAGCCTGGCGGAGGTATGCTCTCCACTGAGTCACATTCTAGATTTCTGATTTCTGAATTATAAAGTAGGTAAAATTGTGATTAATAGTAAAAATCTTCTTCTTCTTAAGATTAGCTGTGACGTCCCACCATGAATTATCCGTGATGTAATCAGCATCAAGAGTGCCACTTTCGTATTGTTTATACTTTACAGGTTACATTGTGGTATGATTTAACATGAGACGGTGAATATTTTTCAATTTTCCACAAGGATGCTGAGTCAATGTGTCCTTGGAGCTTATCATGGAGTACAGTAGTACTGCATGTAGAGGGATGATACGGGGGAAAAAAATGGCTGCCCATTCAAATGTGTACAGAATGATACGCTCATCAACTCCTATAAAGTGAAGTCGTGAGCATTTATAAGCCATACCTTTTATTGTCGAGCATTTTCTGAACTACCAAGACTTAAAAAGACACCAGAATACATCACTTAAGGGCCTCAAGGAGAGATCACTAAATCACTAATTTGTACTTTTTCTTCCACTCTAAAAACAATGTAAAACTGTAGCACGACCTACCTCAATAACTGCTGAAGCTATGATGGTGAATCCAACGCGAGGAAGTTACTTTGTCTCTGGGCCAGCGCACACAACCCAAAATTTTAAAATATATAAAACATTAATCATTTTATTATGAAAATATATCAAACATGAATGTGGACTCCACCAAACCAGGTGAGGATTGTGGGAGGGGGGAAAATGGACGGTGGACAGAACCATTCCAAAAACGATACATATCCAAACACCACCAAAATCAACTGAAATAAGTATTAAAACAATTTAATAACATAGATGGATTTAATCCACACCAAAAAAAAAATATATATATATATAACATGAAGCATTTCATTCTTTTTAAAACGATAATCGCATCGACATTTCCACACATGATAATATGTGGTAAACTATTGTACATAGTGGACTGAGCCAAAAGCCAGCATTGAAGGAGGGGGGAAGGAGGAGAATGTACCATAAGCCGAATTTAACAACATCGATGGATTTGACCCATAACAAAATATATAAAACATTAAGCATTTTATTACTTCAGAAACAAGGGGGAAAACAAAACATTTTTGAAAAAATGTAAAACCATAGAGGGATGACATCTCAAAAAAAAAAACAACCAAACAAGGTAGACACCACATTACGATGCCACAATAAAACACCACAATCCTCTTTTGGATTACCATCATGACATATTTTGACATTTTACTTTTGGTGTGGGCTTGTGATGGATGAAGAAGTATGAAGAATAACGAAGAAGAAAAATAACCATGAAGAACGATGCCGCAATACGACACCACAATGCTTTTCTGGTTTGGCATCACAAAATCTGTGTGATATTGTCACTGGCAAAATCGAAAATCGACACTGTCGGGCTTTTTTCGACACTTTGTGAATGGCAAAAAAATTTCAAAATGTTTTTTCCCTTCACATTAGGCTGTGATTAATGACTCTCAATGGTTTTCAGAAAAACAAAATTGTGTATTGGTTTCCCTTTAAGCTCCCATTCCTGCTAAAAGGAGTCCTTATGATTAAATGGGCACGACATTTTACAACTATGAAATTTTTGTTCCAAGTAAATCGATTTTCAGCTTTCCAACAGTACCACTTTTGTAACTCTACGGCAGCAAGAACCCTTAAGAATAAAGCGTGACGCACGCACACACACACACACACACACACACACACACACACACACACACACACACACACACACACACACACACACACACACACACACACACACACACACACACACACACACACACACACACACACACACACACACACACACACAACATGCTAGTTTTAGTATTAAATGTTCTGGTAGGCCTTGCATCACTCCAGTTCAACACCATGACTATTTCACAGTTAGGTCAACTGTGACTCACGTGCAATCATGGTTGAAAGTGTACACAATTAATGTGACTTTTCCATTTTGATCAGCAGTGTGTTTATCAATGACAGGTAGTGGACAAAAAATGGAAACACGAATGTAGAGTCACTTCATAGGGCGTTGGCCCACCAGGTGCGGTCAGTACGACCTGTATGTGCCGTCGTAGAGTCCACCAGCATCTGGAATTCTGCAGGAGAGATGCAGCACCGTTCTGCCACGAGAGAGTCAATCAACTCACACCTGTTTGATGGAGGTGGAAAACGCTATATCAGGCGTCGTTACAGAATCTATACGATAAGAGAGCCGTTTGTCTGTGTGTCACCATTTCTCTCAGAGATGGCTGAACAGATCTTCATCGAACTTTCAGGCATTTGTCAGTGAGTGCCAGGGAGTGTTTTAGACCAAAAAATATGTGAAAATTTTGAAGAAAAAAAAAAGTTCAATTTTTTTTGGGGGGGGGGGGTGGGGTTCTTTTTTTAATTGCTTGATTGTGCCAAAGCCTTTTTGATTAATGACAGTGGTGTGGTGGTGTTTTCCCACAGGGTGGGTGTATATGTCTATTGCTGTAGTAAGGTGAGCTGTGGTTTACCACTTCTTGCTTTTAGCTATGGCCGCTGGATAGCTCTGTGAGCGAAAACAAGGCCGATTGTGTAAGTCCTTCCTTCCGGTACATAGCCTCTACCCTTGCCAAGACTTTCAGACTACCTCCTCATGGTACACCACGTTAACAGTGCTCTTGAGGGCACTGGCTGAATGTCTGGAGGAGGAGGAATGTCGGAGTAAGTTGATACCCTCGAGGTGTAGTGTGGATTGTTCTCAGATGTGAAGATATGCTTTTGCATTCACCACTCCAACTTCGGCATGTGCAGCTCTTTAGCCTTGGCAGGCAGTCCACCTAGCATAAGGAAACTCTGATTGCAAATCCCCCTGCTGCCTTGTAGGGTACATCTCTTTAGACAAAGGCTAGGTCCACAGCTGAAATGGTGGTGGCGTCAGGAAGGACAGCCAGCCACAAAAACATGCCTCAAATATGCCTGTTGGCAAAATGGGGACCTGAGTTGTGTGCTTCCCCATCTGGGTTAGATGCTGTGGTGACAATGGGCAGTGTTGCTGCATTGTCCAAAGGGTACAGGGTGTGTGTCTTAACAGGTTGGCACTTACCGCCTAATAGTACAGGAGCCAGAACCCAGTCATAGTGTACTGGGAGGCTGCTCTATCAGCAGACAAAAATACTGCCCCATCTGCTTTAGTGCCATGTCGCGCATGGATGGGTGTCTCTGAAGTGGGCTGGGTTGGGTCACCCACGAGGCCACTGGCCTGCTGGTGTTACGGCATCATGTCATGTAAGCGCACTGATGTCTGGGGTTGCTGTGGTATATAACATGGATGGCGGCTTTTAGACTCAGGTTCCCTCACTTTCTTTTTCTTTGAAATATATGGCCGAACAAATTACAAATAGGAGCAAACCTGTCATGCATAAAGCACACACTTGGCATCACAAGATCGGTGTTAGAGTTGCTAGTCTGAATGTTGGTACTCTGCGTGATAGAGCTGATGAGATAGCGGAAACTTTGAGCCACAGAAGAGTGGATGTATGCTGTATGCAAGAAACAAGGTGGAGGGGAGGTGCTGCAAGAATGGTCACAGGTAGAATGATAGATATGAATTGTTTTGGATAGGTTGTGACTCTGGAACTGGTGGTGTTGGGATTATGGTGGCTGAGAAGTGGGTGGAGAAGGTGTTGGAGGTTAGGAGGGTAAATGCAAGAGTTATAGTCCAAAAGCTGTTGTTTGATAAGTGTATGTTTACAGTTGTATCAACATATGCCCCACAGATAGGATGAAGTGAGGAGGAGAAGATTGAGTTTTGAGACACACTTGTGCATGTTGTTTCAGGGATTTGTGAGAGAGAAGTTGTTGTGATCGGAGGGGATTTGAATAGACATGTTGAAACATTAGCAGAAGGATACGAGGATGTACATGGTGGGTCAGGTTTCGGAGTTAGAAACACTGAAGGTGTAAGAATACTTGAGTGTGGGGATGCTTTAGATATGGTCGTCTGCAACACAATGTTTAAGAAGAGGCCGAACAGACTGTTCACTTAGGAGTCAGGAGGTATAAAGAGCCAGATAGACTACTTTCTAGTTTGGAGATTAGATAGGAAGTTGGTTCAGGGTGAAAACAATAGGTGGAGAAGAATGTAGCTCACAACATTGGCTGCTTGTGTGTGATGTGAAGTTAAGTTGGAGCAGGGAAAAGAGGAAACCAAAATCACGCCCCAAGGAGAAGAGTATGAAAACTAAGATCAGAATGTAAAGGAACATTTCCATTGGGAACTTGTGGAAATGAGTCTTGGAAACCCTATGGTAGGTGAGGATATAGAGGGTTGTTGGAACTCTTTAAAAGATGGGCTGCTGCGTACTACTGAAAAGACATGCGACTGGTCGAAGGGCACAGCGAGACATGAGGCTACATGGTGGTGGAATAATGAGGTGGATATGGTAATTCAACAAAAAAGAAAATTGTTTAGGATTTGGAAAAAGGGAAGGGATAAAGAGGAATACTTAGTGGATAAACTTCGGGCAAGAAGGGAAGTTTACAAGACCAAAAAAATGAGTACAGGATTCACTTTGATATGTGATAAATAATGCAGAGTAGAGTGGAGATATTTAGGATAGCAAAGCAAATGATCAGTCAAAATCAGGATCTCATCGGAGAACAATGTGTGAAGGATGATATGGCACATGTACTGGTTGACCATGGGGAGATTAGAAATGCTTGGAGGAGTTACTATGAGCACCTGCTAAATGAGTTCCCTTGGAACAGGGATATTCTGGGGGCAGTGGAGCCGGTGCAGGGCCCACCACCTGAGATAAAGAATGAATGGGTGAGGAAAGCCATCAATGAAATGGGGAATGGTAAAGTGGCGAGCAGCAATGATATTGTCACAGAGATGCTGAAGGTATCTGGTGATATTGGAGTGAATTTAATCACTAAATTGATAAATGCAATTACAAGGGAAACATCTGTCCCAGATGACTGGTTGAAGAGTGTAATGGTGAATATTTATTAAGGGAAGGGTGATGCCTCAGTTCAGAGCAACTATAGGGATCTGAATTGCTGGACCATGGAATGAAAGTGGTCGAGAGAGCCATGGATAAATTGATAAGACAGAGTGTGAATATACATGAAATGCAATTTGGTTTCATGCCAGGAAGGGGCACGATGGAGGCAATTTTTATAGTTAGGCAATTACAGGAAAAATATCTGGGGAAGAATAAACAACTGGACTTTATATTTGTGGATTTGGAGAAGGCATTTGATAGGGTGCCTCAGGAAGTGGTGCAATGGTCCGTGAGAAAGTTACGTGTGGCGGATTTGTTAGTTATGGTGGTCATGGCAATGTATGATGGCCCGAAAACCTCTGTGAGGGGAAATGGAGTGCAGAGTGAGGATTTTTAAGTGAAAGTGGGTGTTTATCGGGTTCAGTCTTGAGCCCAATCCTGTTCGTCATGGTTCTTCAGGCTACATCACAGGAATTTAGAGGAGGCTCACTTTGGGAACTCCTGTTTCCTGATGACCGAGTGCTGATAGCCGACAGTGTGGAAGAGTTCATGGGTAAATATACGGTATGGAAGGAGGGTATGGAGGCCAGAGGACTGAAAGTGTATACAGCTAAAACGAATATACTGATGAGTGGTGCGGGAGAAGGAGGTGTGGAAAAAAAAAAGAGGGAGGTGGCCCTGTGCTGTCTGTAGAAAAGGTGTTTGTAACAATTCAATATTGTGTAAATCCTGCAATTGCTGGGTACAGTGGCATCCTGCAAGGTGTAGTGGCATCAGGGGTAGATGGCAGGTGGCACCTGACTTCAAATGTGCTGTTTTCGCAGGTAAACAAGTGACTCCAGTTTGGACTGAAAGGTTAGTTTATGGGGATATATCCCTGGCACGTGTAGATACATTCTGTTCCCTTGGTGATATGATTCGTGCAGGTGGTGGTGTGGAGGCAGCAGTGAATGCAAGAATTAGAAACAGTTGGAGGAAGTTTAGGGATTTGTTACCCCTATTGACATCGAAAGGGACCGCTCTCCGATTAAAGGGAAAACCTTATGCAGCTTGCGTTAGAAGCGTGATGTTGTATTGCAGTGAAACATGGGTAATCAAAAAGGAGGATGAATGGAGGTGTGAACGAAATGAAATGAGAATGGTGAGGTCGATGTGTGATGTGAAGGATAGGAAATCAAATGTGGAATTAAGAGATAGGTTAGGTATCGAAAGCATTAGTGAAGTTATGTGTAGGGGTCGATTGAGATGGTTTGGACATGTGGAAAGGATGTGGGCAGTTGTTTGAGGAGGTGTGTAGATATAAATGTGATTGGAAGGAGAGCTTGAGGCCGTCCAAGGAAAACATGGGATGTGTTGCTGAGAGATGATCTTAGAGTGAAAGGCCTAACAAGGGATCGTGCAGCCTGGAAAACAGCCATTAGGTGAACCACGGCTGACACATGCAAGCATGGAAACGGCCATAAGATGAAGATGATGACGATGACGATGATGATGATGATGATGATGATGATGATGATGATGATGATGATATTCAAGTGCACATACATATAAATAAATACAAAACAATGACCAGACATTTAAATACAAATTAACCTCTTCTGGAAGCAGTTGTAGTTGGGAGTACATCTTATTCCTGAACGGCCCCATATTTATATATCGGTGGCAAAATTAGCCCAGAAACATCAACAGTACATTCACCAGCATTCATTCGATGAACAATATCTATTTCCACTTATTAGGTCATACTTTAAGTCAATAATCTACTGGGTGTTTACAAAGTCCTGTTACCACCTCCACATAACATGATGAATATAATGAACACACAATAGGTATAAATGTAAACGATATACACACAAGAATTTTATAGTCATAAAAAACAAAATAGTGACATTAACTTGAAGATATACATACAAAACGTACCAGGGTAGATGATGATTTCAGCGACTTAAAGCGTCTCTTCCATCAGGTTTCCGGGTAGGAAGGTGTACGGATAGGGACACCCAGCAGGGTTAAAAACAAAACCTGTCAGAGGTGGGAGGAACTCCTTGTGAGCCAATGGCCATCCATATTTAGTGCCCATCTGTGTCTGTGGATGTCCCACAGCAGTTGGGTTTCTTTGTTTTTTAGAAGGTTGGTGGCAGGATTTGCACTCCAGCCACCGTAAAACACTTAATTCTGCAAAACTCACAAATGCAAAGAAAACTGAAAGCCCACTCCTAGGGAGTATCTCCTGTAGTGCTGCCCTTCGCATGGCAGCTTACCGGGTGACGGGATTGGGGCAAAGCCTTCGGGACCCCCATTCGTTGATGATAGGAAAAGCATGGGTTAACCTTCCCGTATCAGGTTGTGGTGGTGTGTGTCGGGGTGGTGCTGAGGTGGCATCCACCAGACGGCGGTGTCCTCTGGTTAACCTGAGGTGGTCCCTTCGGGTGCATGCCTGGAATGTCCTCACTCTAAGAGAGGATGATCACCTGTCTCTGCTATCATCCGAACTCAAGCGTTTGAACATCGGTATTGCAGCACTCTCTTGGTTAAGGAGACCGGATAGTGGCAAGATCATGGCGGGTGGTCACACTTACTATTGGTCTGGTCGCCCTGATAGTTACCATGCCCAAGGAGTTGCTGTAGCTGTGTCCAATAAGCTGACCCCAATGATAATTGAGGTAACACTGGCCAACGAACGTATTATGAGATCAAGGATTCGTCACTCCTTGGGTGTCGTTTCCCTGGTCTCTGTATATTCTCCGACTGAGGCTAGTGATCTCACCATGAAGGATGATACCACGCTCAAGTCTGTGGTTGATCAGTGCCCCTGGCAAGATGCTCTTCCAGTCTTGGGGGATTTAAATGCAATGACTGGCACTGATAGGGATGGTTATGAGACATGTGCTGGTTCTCATGGGTCTGGAACTGTGATCCAGAATAGCACGAGGTTCCATGACTTTGCAAGAAGTCATGGACTTAGGGTGGCTAGTTCATGGTTTCATCGCCCACAGGCTCATCGCTGGACTTGGTATTCCAACGCTGGTGCTGTGGCAAAGGAGATTGATCATGTGCTTGGTGATGGTCGCTGGAGGATGATCAACAACTGCAGGGTCTACCAGAGTGCTCAGTTCCTCAATATCGACCATAGCCTTGTTCTCACAACTCTGAAGTTTCAGCTTAAATCTGGGAGACTGGTACCTTCCCAGCTGAGCCTGCATGTTGGCAAGCTTAAGGATGAGAGGGTAGCTGAGGAGTTATTGAACAGGCTCATTGGGGATTTGGGACGTCTGGGTGCTTTGGGAAATCCTGAAGAGTCATAAAGTGCCTTCAAGACCACCATCCTTGTTGTTGCCGGTGGATGTTTTGGAACTCACTGTAGGGCGAAGAAAAATGTTGTCTCTCAAGGGACACTGGATACCATTGACCAGAGTCGCAGGGCCAGGCTGAATAGCAGAGCTGTCCTGTTCAGGGAGTTGAGGCGTAAAACTGTACATGCGTTCAGGGAAGACAAGGAGGCCTATGTGCGAGGAATCTGTGAGGGGGTCGAGCATCACCTGTGGTCAAGTGCTTTTTGTCCTGCTTATAGGGGAATTTGTGCATTGCATTACTTCATGCCTGTCCCTCAGTGTACTGCAGTTAGAGCAGAGGGTGGTGGGCTCTTGACAGAGACCGAAGTGAAGGCCGCTGCACCGTTTACTGTGAGCGGCTGTACAAGGCTGACCCACCACCTGTTGATTTGGATGTCAGGGGTGTTTCTATCCCGATTGCTGACCCTCCAATCAACTGTGATCCATATTCGTTTGTGGAAACACAGGCTGTGTTGAACCAGTTGAAATGGGGGTAAAGCTACTGGGATCTGTGGCATCCATGCTGAACTTCTCAAGGCTGTTGGAAGTACTGTATTTGTGTCATTGCATGCAGTTCTGTGCTGTCTGGAACACAGGCAGCATCCCACTCGCTGGAAGAGGGGCCTTGTTGTACCTTTCTAGAAAGGGAAGGGTGATCGCCAGGAATGCAACAACTACCGAGGCGTGACGCTGCTCTCAGTGCTGGGCAAGATCTTTGCTTGGATAATTCTTGATCGTGTTCGCTACCCTCTGCTTGTGCACCAGCACCCAGAAAAGTCAGGCTTTACACCAAAGACGTCAACAATTGACCGTATCCTTGTTCTTCGGGTCCTCACTGAACGCAGATGAGAGTTTCGGCAAGGGCTGCTTGCAGCTTATATTGATCTCTGCAAAACGTTCGATTCAGTGAATCGGGATGCCCTCTGGATGATTCTTGTTCTTTCTGGGGTGCCACCAAAACTGATCGATCTGATGTCTGAACTGTACGCTGGTACTGAGAGTGCTGTGCGGTTTGGTGGTTTCATCTTCGACTTATTTCCAATTGTTACTGGAGTTTGTCGGGGGTTCGTAATGGCCCCCCACACTTTTCAACACTTGTATGGACTGGAATCTGGGGTGGATGTCAGAGAGATCAAGCTGTGGTGCATCTTTTGGGTATGTCAAGATCTCTAACCTTGATTTTGCAGATGATGCAGTCATCTTTGCGGAGATTCTGGATATTTTTTGTGGGGCCTTCGAGGTGCTGAATGAGAAGTTGGAGCCGCTGGGATTATGGGTTTCCTGGGTCAAAACTAAGATCCAGGCTTTCAATGACATCTTGGATGCTGCTATCTTGTCTGTACCTGTTTGTGGTGAGGACGTTAAGGTCTCGGAGAGATTCACTTCCCTTGGCAGTGCTGGTCATGTCTCCACTGGCTGTGAGTCAGAGGTTATCAGACGTCTTGCTCGGGCCTGGGGAGTCATTGATTTACTGGATCATTGAATGTGGCGTTGTCAGCACCTGTGCAGGAGGACGAAAGTCCGAGTCTTCAGGTCCTTGTTGCTTCCAGTCTTGCTCTACAGATGTGAGACTTGGACTCTACCCCGGGATCTGAGATGGAGACTTAATTTCTTTGGTTCCAGGTCTCTTTGGAGAATCCTTGGCTATCGCTGGTCGGACTTTGTCTCCAATGAGCGGTTGCTGAGAAAGACTCAAATTAGATTTGTTACCTGCATAGTCCGTGAGCGTCAGCTGTGACTGTATGGACATGTGGCTCATTTTCTTGATGCTGATCCTGCTCACCAGATTCTCTCAGCAACGGAACCTCGTGAGTGGAGGAGGCCAATGGCCCGACCACATGCCTGGTGGTTGCAGCAGGTTGATCGGCATCTTAAGGAGATGGGGATGGGCCAGGCGTCTGCCTGGGGGGTGTCCAGACAGAGGTTCCTGGAGTACCGGAGGAAAGTGGACGCAGCGACGCGTTGCTGTGGTGCATGCTCCCATACCTGACCTGCCCTGTTAGATGGTGATTATGGGAGTTACTGGGACTTTTTAACCACACAGTACAGTACAGTACATTTTCTATGTGCAAAGTTGATTTTGCAATCTCTTGGTTTCGGGTCTTATGTTCACTTGACAATTACAATTCCACAGGGTTTCCACAAATCTCTCAGGATTGTGAGTTGGACAGGTGATGAGCCATTTTAAAATGACAAGACTGAGAAGGCCTTCACATGTGGATAACGTCAGTATCATGCTCATATTACCATTGGACAACGTCACGTGCTCTAGATGAAGGCATTGGGGTCTCCTCTTGCAGCCATGCTGGCCATAATTATAGGCAAACAGGCCTGTGTATAATTTTTCGACATAACTGGAAGCATACTGGGATGATACTTGCTGAGTAAACACATGGGCCACACCTGTGTAGAAGCCATTGCTTGGTGTCCCTTATTTACCAAGGTGTTTCCATTTTTTGTCCACCACCTGTATGTTTTCATTATTGCTTACAAAATGGATCATCAGTATTCAAATCAAATCGTTCATCCTTTAATAGGCATAAGGAAGCTTTTGGCTGGTTGCTGTTGCTCCCATAACCCCCCGAATGCATCAAGGACTAATGAATGTTTAATCACTGAAAATTATTCTTTGGACTGGTTGATACTCCGTGATTGGGTTCCGTCATCAAAATAACCCAAAACCAGGGCAGAACTTTAGAATTTAGCCAGTACCAGCACATATTGGCCTATTCTTTTTGAAAGGTGCAATGGAGTCTTTAATCTTAACAAGTTAATATTAACATTCCAAAGAGCCAGGTAAGACATCCTTCCAAGGACCATGCACTTATTGATGCAATGCCTTGCCTGCAAACCCTTGCCTGGATGACGTTTACAAACGGGATGGGAATTGAACCCAGAAGAGATGGCTCAAAGACAAGTATGTCATCACCATGCTATCTTGTTGGCCCTTTTTGGCCAATGTAATGGCCAAAATCCAGCCTTTGTCCTCTTAAAAGCGTTCTCATTAATTTAATGCACATGAAATATGAACTAATTAACCTTCGAAACTTTGTCACACACTTTACCCAGATTCAGTCAGCCCATTTGCCATATCTGTGATTTTGCATTTACTTTACTGTATAGCACCGGAAACTACAAGTGCATTAAGCACTTAGGAATTAGAATGGCTTTAAGAACTTCAAATAATAAGTAAAAACAGCATCAGAACCTGCCAACGCTTCACTCACTTAGATAAGCCGGAGAGCAATTAACAGGTAATTCTGATGCTTGTGTCAAGGATTTTTTGGATCAATGGAATACTGTGGTGAAATCACAGCATGTGTTGTGTATGCTGAGAGCCTACCACTCACTTTCTTTTCCTCTCATCCATTTCAAGAGCAAGTCACTAATCCGAGCGTGAAGAAGACCTTGAATTATAGATCGGAGTACTTCTTGACAATGCACTTGTCAAAACATTACTGTAAAGCCTCTTTACTTTACAGAAAACATTATGGTCGATGATGAGTACCTATATGTATGTTTTTGTTTTTTTGGTCAAATTCACAGACATGGTGGGTATCTCATTTGAGGAAGTCAATGATGCCTTCATGAAAAAACAAAGCATACATTTTAATTTTAAGATGAACAAACACATAAAACACAAATACTGCATTTTGTCCAGTGCACTGTTACCTTTGAAATACCGTGTGAATACTTGATGATATATATTGATGAAATTTTAAAACACGAATCATAATTCAAGCTCACCTAATCAAATAAATTCCATATAAAGATATATATATATATATATATATATATATATATATATATATATATATATATATATATATATATATATATATATATATATATATATATATATATATATATATATATATATATATATACACATACACACACAAGCCGGTAGGCGACGAGGGATCCGCTAGGATCGAATCGCTGGATACGATGCTTTTCATTCTGACCGATCCACCGACGAAGATTCATTGCCAAGACGTATTGGTTCACATACAATTGTTCCTCTGCCTGGCAAGATTTTTCCTATTGCGTATTTTGCCAACTGGCACTCCTCATAGAAAATGACGGTAAATAGACACCCTATTTTTGAAGGACTACCATTTGAAAAATAATCGGTTTGCTGGTTTGTGCTGTGGAGCCTCACGTTGCAGACACACACACACACACACACACACACACACACACACACACACACACACACACACACACACACACACACACACACACACACACACACACACACACACACACACACACACACACACACACACACACAACCCGATAAACTTCTCTCAATGCTCTTGTTTGACCACACCTCCTGAGCCACACAATATTTTTCATAAGCCACGCCCACTTTCCTATGCCACTCCCACTTTAAATAATAAATAATTGGAGGTGGCGTGTGGGTCGTGGAATCGTTTACGGTAAATAAATAAATAATTGGAGGTGGTGTGTGGGTCGTGGAATCGTTTTCAGGAAATAAATAAATAATTGAAGGTGGTGAGTGGATCGTGGAATTGTTTTCGGTAAATAAATAAATAATTGAAGGTGGTGTGTGGGTCGTGGAATCGTTTTCGGTAAATAAATAAATAATTGAAGGTGGTGTGTGGGTCGTGGAATCGTTTTCGGTAAATAAATAAACATATTATTAGAAATCCACAAAGACAGAAATGCCGGTGATTCCATTTATTTTGGATCCTTTTCACTTTGGTCAATAACGCTTGGATCGAGCAGAGATCGAAGGTGGAACGACGGTGTCGTTCCTCACAAACACTGTATACACACTTTAAATGACGGTAAATAGACACCCGATTTTTGAACGACTACCATTTGAAAAATAAAACCTCAATCAAAAATCGGCTCGAATAAAATTTTCTAAATATCTCGAAGTGTTTAATTCTGAAGTCTCGTTTCTCTACATTCAAAACTGAAGGACAAGTATTGCAAATACTGTACGCGGTTTTTCGGCCGCTGCACAGCAACGGGTGGTTGCGAGGCCACGAAATTCAAACACGCACATTCCCAGACCATATGGCAACTGTTGGCGAAGTTTCATCGAAATCGGTTCGCTGGTTCGTGCTGTGGAGCCTCGCGTTTTGCGCGCGAGCGCGCGCACACACACACACACACACACACACACACACACTGAAAACCCGACAAAAAGGGATATCTAGCATATATAGGGAATCCAATGTACATATATACTAATAAATGTCAGTGTGTGTCTGTCTGTCTGTCTATCTCCTCCATAGCTCCAAAATCATGAAACCTTGCGGCCCCAAACTTTGCGTGCATACTAAGGGAACTCCACGTTGGTGCATGAATGAAAACTGGGTGTTTGGACTAATTTAAACACCCCTTTTGAGGATAATTTAGGGGGTGCTCATCACGAAAAACCAAAATAAGCCTTAAGGGGCTGTCACACCTTGATGTTTTAGCCAGCGTGTGGCAAGGTCTCAAAATGTATGTAAAACGTTGGCGTACGCTGAACTATTGATGTTTTTTTTTTAAAGTTTTGAGCGTATAATAACGTGTTGGACGTATGCATAACGTATTAGTAACGAACACAGAACGTTTTAATCACAAATAGATAACTTATACCAACGAATGCTGAGCATGTTGTCGGCGTTCACAACCTATGCCCAATGATAGTCTAACTTATGCATAGCGCGTGGCAGCGTATCGCCGACGATCACGTGGCATAGGCTATTAATAGGTTGCGGCTCGACGATTCAAATCATAACCGCACTAGACATCGAAGTGTGAAGCCGCTGTCACACCTTGACGTTTTAGCCAGCGTATGCCGACGTATGAAAAATTTGCCGAACCAAGCTGGCACATGTCGAATACGTGATGGGTAAGTTTTGTATACGTGAGTACGTCGAGAAATTTTCAGCATGTTGAAAATTTCTCGACGTATGACACACGTTCCGCATACGCTGACATAAGTTGTAGGCACGCTACGCGATTGTTGACACACGTCGACACACGTTACTTGTACGTTACTCGTAAGTCGAAACACGTCAAGGTAATGGTTAGCATCAGTGTTCCAGACTCCCTGTTTTTTTTTCTTTCTTCGGTATGACGTTGATGTTGACACTTCGATTTCTAGTGCGGTTATGATTTATATCGTTGAGCGGCAGCCTATTAATTATATTATATTATAACCGCACTAGAAATTGAAGTGTCAACATCACCGTGATACCGAAGAAAGAAAAAAAAAACAGGGAGTCTGGAACACTGACGCTAACCATTACCTTGACGTGTTTCGACTTCTGAGTAACGTACAAGTAACTTGTGTGGACGTGTGTCAACGATCGCGTAACGTGCCTACAACACGTTACTCACAGGTTAGAAATAAGTTTTGGGTACGCTAAACATTACCTCGACGTGTTTCGACTTATGAGTAACTTACAACTAACGTGTGTCGACGTGTGGCAAAGATCGTGTAACGTGCCTACAACTTATGGCCAAGTGTATGTGGAACGTGTGAGTCATACGCTGGCATACGTCGAAAAATTTCAAGCATGGAAAATTTGTCTAACACCTCGGCAAATAAAGACGTATGGCAGCGAACTACGAAAAAAAGCCAGCGTACTACGACGTATGCCAGCGTGCTCTTAAAGTATACAAACTTACCCATAACGTATTCGACGTGTGCCAGCGTTTTAGCCAAATTTTGCATACGTCAGGCATACGCTGGCTAAATCGTCAAGGTGTGACAGGGCCTTTACCAAGATGGCAGCGAGCCATCTTGGTCAGCCCTCTGTCAGCTTGCAAGAGTCTGAGGCCGCCACATTTTTTTCCCTGCTCAACAATGCCTTGATTTGGAACAGGCTGCAATGATTTCTTAACGATAAAGTTTTTTTTCTTTCTTTTCATTTTCCTCATTGATATCATCGAATGCCTGATCATCATACCTACAAATCGATAGATACATTGCAATGCTTATAAATGCCCAGAGAAGCCAGCGTTTGTGGCTTCGTTTAATCTCCACACATGCCATATGCTCGAGAATCTCTTAATTTCAGCAGAATTTCAAAATTTAAACTTCTTTTTGGACTGCAGCAGTAGTCCCGACTACTGACTACAGCAATTAGTTCAATTCATGCATAACTTGAGCATCTTCGGGTGCATGGTGTTTATATCGGTGATTGGTAATCGCTTGCCAAGCCAGCCATTCCCTAACAAGCATTTTGTTGGAGTGCTTGCTTGAGTGCTTAAGCCACTTGGCAAGCACTCACCAAGCTGCTTGGTTTTTGTTTCAAAACAACTTGAAGTAAGACCCGTCGCTTCGTTGACAGGAATACCATTCTTTGCGTAATTGCTAAAAAACGGAATAAAAATTAACTTTCACCCTTTAAAAATTATGCAAATAAATTATTGAAATATCAGCTGCTTTTTCGCATCCTTTTCTCACCTATGTTGCAAGTTGAGTGACCTGCTTTGTGATGCTTTAAAAGGCAGTGTATGATGAGTGTTTTCTGAATCGAATCGTAATGAGAAATGGGATTGAATGAGACTCACCTTATTCTAAGTGAAGAAGAAGATGAAGGAGGAAGAGATTTTCTGCCAGGTTTTATACAGAACAGAGCAGTTAAAAAGAAAATGTTGCTGTTTGGGTGTGTTTTATCGCCCCCGTAATGCCCTGGTATACTGCCTAACCTCCCCTCATGCTTCTTTCCCTTGCCCGTATGCTGCCTTCATTCCCCTTTTGCAGCCTTCCCTCACCCTCCCCTCACGCTGCCTTCCCCTCCCCTTATGCTGCCTTCCCCTCCCCTCACACGTCCTTCCCCTTCCCTCACACTTCCTTCCCCTCCCCTCATGCTTCCTTCCCCTCCCCTCACACTGCCTTCCCCTCACACTTCCTTCCACTACCCTCACACGTCCTTCCCCTTCCCTCACACGTCCTTCCCCTCCCCTCACACTTGATTCTCCTCCCCTCACACTTCCTTCCCCTCCCCTCACACTTCCTTCCCCTCACACTTCCTTCCACTCCCCTCACACTTCCTTCCCCTCCCCTCACGCTGCCTACCCCTCACGCTGCCTTCCCCTCCCCTCATGCTTCCTTCCCCTCCCCTCATGCTTCCTTCCCCTCCCCTCACGCTGCCTTCCCCTCCCCTCACGCTGCCTTCCCCTCCCCTCACGCTGCCTTCCCCTCCCCTCACAGTCCTTCCCCTCCCCTCATGCTTCCTTCCCCTCCCCTCATGCTTCCTTCCCCTCCCCTCATGCTTCCTTCCCCTCCCCTCACACTGCCTTCCCCTCCCCTCACACTTGATTCCCCTTCCCTCACACTTCCTTCCCCTCCCCTCACGCTGCCTTCCCTCCCCTCCCGCTTCCTTCCCCTCCCCTCATGCTGCCTTCCCCTGCCCTCACACTTCCTTCCCCTCCCCTTATGCTGCCTTCCCTTCCTTCCCCTTTCACTGCCTTCCCTTCCCTCCCCTTTTCACTGCCTTCCCTTCCCTCCCCTCTTGCTGCTTTTCCTTCCATTCCCCTCCCCTCACACTATCCTTCTCCCAAACCCACTCCACCACCATACAACTCTCTGGAGGTCGCGGTGAGGAAGGTGTGTCAAAGAACGTACGAATTGGACAAATGAAAGCTGGGGGGTTTTTTGTTCGGAGTCAGAACTGCTGCTTAGATCAATTCCACAATTCATCTCAGGTTAAGAGATTCTACACTCCAGAGCTTATTGTGTGTGTGTAAATTAAATAATGGCAGGAACACTGGCGCGGCTTCTTCGACGATTGAAGGAAAACGCCCTTACTTCCCTTCCCCTTCTCCTTCCCTCACATAATTTCTCCTTCGTTGTGGCCACACCTGATTGGTGGAGCCTCGTAATAGTGGCATTGCGCCTGGGAGGAGCAAAGTGTGGTGGGTGGGGGGGGGGGAGCTTCGAGAAGCCTAGAGAAGCTTCAAAACTTTCCTTTATTCACTTGAGAAGTTCCGCCGCTCTGCTATAACCCCGACACTTGCACTCTTTATGAGGCATGTAGTTAATGTGAAAGAGATGGAGCGTGTGTGTTGTGAGATGTCGAGGACAGAGAAGCTAGAGCGGGTGAAAAGAACAGGAACTTATACTAAATCACACTTGCAACATGTTTTTATCCCATGTAGACAATCTAACTTAATTGATAAACAGAATAGTAAGATATGATGTCTATAATAAGAGTGAAGTGAAATGTGATATTAAATATGTCGCTATTATGTCTAGATGGGAACGTTGTCCTGCCCTATTGTTTATTTCTAAAACCGCCACACTTTTTGACCTATTTTTATGTTCTATCCTTTTGAATCTGTCGTTTGTGTTCTTCGAAAGCATCTGTGAAGCCTGGACACGACACTTTTGGCGGAAAAATGGTTGTGCACCTACCGTCACATTAATTACCTTGGAGTGTTTTGAGTCACAGGTCTCGAAGGGTTGCTCCACCCCCAGACTTGGTTCTGGAGTCAGCTGTAGAGAGGAGTTTGTTTCCAGGAACCGGCTGAAAAGCCAGCAGTTCCCAGAATAGGCCGTGTCATTTTGCCAGACTGTCCTGCAACACCACACCCACACTCAACCAGCCCCCCCCCCTCACCCTTATCTCCTCTCTGTGTGCTCCCAAGCCACGGGACAGTGCTCTGACTGAACTGTGAGGGGTCTGACCTGTATTATGATCAGCAGTGCTACGCTGGCACGGCTTGGGGATTTCTGTCTTGTCTGTCTCTCTATCTATCTCCTTTGGTGAGCTTGATCAGCCCCTAAGGCATAAATAGTGGAGGAATCCCATTTGTCTTGATTTCAAGGACATGTATCGTTAGGTAATTGGGTAACTGGTTTATTACTTCCACCACTGGAAGTGGATGGAAGTTATGCTTTCACTCTTGTTTGTTTGTCTTTGAGCAGGATATCTCAAAAAGTTGTGGATGGATTCAGATGAACCTTGGTGGACAGGTTGGGTGTGTTACGGGGATGGATTGGTTAATTTTTGGTGAAGATCCGGATCTAGATCCGAGAATTTTTAAGGGATTATTCACCATTGAGTGTTGGGGGCAAAAACGATACATGACATGATATCTCAAAAAGTTACAGACGGATGATGACAAAAGTTGGTGGATGAGTTGGCTAGGTGAAGAGAACAAGCCGATTGGATTTTGGTTCATGTCTGAATCCAGATCCGGCCTATCAGTGGGATACAAAACATAAACAGTTCAGCCTGGCGGAGGCATGTGCTCAACTGAGTGCTGTTCGAGTTTATTATGTATTGATTGTATAGTGTTGGCATCATTTATTTTTGTACATTGTTTGTTGTATTCCCTGCCCATGTTCATTGTTTCTTTTAATGAATACATTTGGTGTCTGGGTTTATTTTGGTCGTTGTGGTTCTTCTGAGGTGCTCAATTATTACCCACTTTGAGGGTAATTGGTTGCGGTAATCAACGCCGTACCGCCGGTGAGCACCAGCCGTCCTCCGGCTCACTCGACTCAATTGGTATGGGGCATTGGTGCTTAATCAGCATAGAGTTTGGTTGACTTGACGGGTCCAACGGGGAAGGTCATGGAAATCAAAGCCTGTGACTTCCCGGAATCGCAGACTCAACTGGCCTCTGCAGTCATGATTAAAAGGACTTGTTGAACTCGTCAAAACAAAATTTATTGTAACCATTAAGGATGGAAAATAATATCTAGTCAGTGTCCACCACGAGCTGCCACACACTGGTGCGCTTTTAAAATAGCACTTTCCATTACGGAGATTAAAGCTTCATGTGTTATGGCATTAACTTCTGTCCTTTTGTTACCCCTTAAATCCTCTTGTGTCCATAGCTTGTTAATGTACACTCCTTTCAGTAACCTCACAAAAAGAAGTCTGCTGCTGACAAATCTGAGGATCGTTGAGGCCAGTTTATGTTTCCATATTGAGAAACGACCCTGTTTGGGACCAGTTCATCCAACATTGCCATTGTCATTCTTGCTATATGACAGGTGGCTCCATCTTGTTGAAACCACAATTCCCTTTGATTAATTTCCTGCAACAATGATCTTTTTTTTGTATGTCTGGTTGAAGCTCGTAAGAAGTGAAGGAAGTTTTGAATCATGTCATGGTAGTTTTTGCCACTCGCTGTTAGAGTTTCACCTTCATCATCCTCAAAAAAGTATGGACCAGTGATTCTACTTGCCATAATTCCACACCACACTGGAACATGTTGAGGGTCCAGTGCATGCTGGTGCACAATCCGTGGATTTGCTGAAGCCCACACCTGACAGCTGTGTTTGTTAATGAAACCATTCAAATGAAAATGAGCTTCATCACTCAGCAAGTGAGAAATTAGACCTTCATCTTCAGTAACAACTTCCAGCAGTTTTGTAAAAAATGACATGTGAGTTTCAAAATCAGTCGGAAGGATTTCTTGTACAAACTGTACTTTGTCATGCATCTTAAAGAGGTTTCAGCATCTCCGAGTTCCATTGAACATCTCTTGGTTGATCTTTGTGTGCTTCTCAAAACACTATCATGTGCACACTCATTGCTTCCTTGTGTTCTTCCATACCGTGGTTTATCAGTTACTGTTCCATGTTCCCGAAATCTTAAAACACACCTACGGATGACGTGTTCAGAAGGAGCAGCATTAGCACGAAGTTCTCGGTATGCTTTTTTAGCTGCAATTGAATCCTTGTTCTTGAAGAAAGGTTCGACAAGAAGAGAAAACTGTTGGATTGTCCACCTGTTCATCCTGAAAATTTGAACCCTGAATCTTTAATCTGAAAAAATATATTGATTTTCATAAATGCTTGAGAAAATATGACAATATGAAGTCCTTGCACTTCTTTTGATGGACCGTGGACATACATTGTATTAATTGTTCAGGTGTAATTCAGTCAAGGATGAGATTTTATTTTATTCCTGTTTATTACATGAGCATCGTACCCGCCCTACAGGCGACCTTCTTCCAAGCATGCAACATGCTCTTCTGATGCATACCTTTATTTAGGTGGTGTATAGGCAACTGACAGCTCTGTATAAAGGCCCAAAATAACTTTGGTTATGTGCATGAAGCAAAAACATACCCACTGCTTATAAGTCAAAACACCTCATGGTACTGCAAAACGTGGGGACAGGAGTACTGTACTGTAAATGGTTGGGACTTACTGTATAATACCCGATATAATAATATAATACCCACCTGGAGGCGACGCTACATGATATACATTTACAAAGAGAATTTGCATTGTGGAAAGGCACAGATTGGGGGATGGGAAAAAAATATTTCAAAGGCCTTGAATATCCCTTGGAGCACAGTCAAGACAATCATTAAGAAGTAGAAGGTGTATGGTACCACCAAGACCCTGCGGAGATCGGGCCATCCCACCAAACTGGATGACCAAGCAAGGAGGAGACTGATCAGAGAGACCACCAAGAGGCC
>NC_140965.1:46849373-46864373 GCF_056783735.1 Eptatretus burgeri
ATAGGACGGAACAGAAGTGGGCGTGAATCGTTCTTGATCCGATTTCTTCGGAAAGGCTGGTGTTTTTGCACCCGCCGCTCGGCGCGCGCCCTGCACGAGTCCAGGATCGGTGTCCACAAGCGGCGCGGGAATGGCGGTGATGCGATGGTTGCGAGAGCGAGATGTGACGGTAAGGGTCGTGGCTGTTGGTGTGAAGCGGCGTTGCGGTTGGTGGTTGTTGTGTGATGGCTGTTGAGACGTGGTTGGTGGTGGTTGTTGTGGTAGTAATGGCGGCTGGTCCAAAATAAAGATAGTAAAAGAAAAACGGCTATCTAAAAGGGTCGCAGCCTGAATGAATGACATTTATTCCCTCTAAACAACGGGTTTGGGCCTAACTACACATATACTTACAGAGATATCTCACCTAAGGGACCTGAATGGTGGTTTGCGAATTTAGTCAACCACAACAATATATATATATATATATATATATATATATATATATATATATATATGTATATGTATATGTATATGTATATGTATATGTATATGTATATGTATATGTATATGTATATGTATATGTATATGTATATGTGTATATGTATATATATATATATATATATATATATATATATATATATATATATATATATATATATATATATATATATATATACACACACACACACACACACACACACACACACACACACACACACACACACACACACACACAGTGCCTCAAGAATGTCTGCAACCCATTTCAAATTTTTCACCTTTTGTTGCCTTGCAGCCTGGAATTAAATTGCATCAAATCAGAGTTTTTCCACCTTTATTTACACACCATAACCGACAACTTCCAAGTGAAAAACAAATTCTACAAATTTCATAAAATCAATTAAAAATACAAAACGACAATATCTTGGTTGGATAAGTTTCCACCCCCGCTTGTTGTCCACCTACCGCTTATGCATCCTCGGGTAAAAGCTTGTTGTTCAATCACATTCCAGTAACAATCCCTGCTTGCTATTCCCACTCCATATGCAGGAAAGTACTGTCAGATTATCATTGATTTTTTTTAATGGAGTAATGGCATTTTGAGAATTTACCTTTAAGACCATGGGCATGCCTTGTAAATGTGATTGAGTGTAGTCTGCCAGCTGGATGACCTTTTCAGATCATGATTGCAGGCCGTGTGAGTAAGACCTGGAATGACGTTATGCAAATTTGGTTTGAACGAAGTTATAATGCTACTTAAGGGCCTTTAAAAAAATGTTTTACTACTTCTTCAATGCGACATGCCCACAAGTCGACATTAATGTCCCCAAATTTAAAATGCAGTGTAACTTGCTGATTAATCTCTTTGGGAAATTTTACAAAGTACCTTCACCGACATTTGTACGTAACAAATAATTTACAAAGACTAATATTTCGTAATTTTCCATTTCTCAAAATGGACATTACCCCAAATCATTTTTTTTTTTACAGTCGAGGCTCGTGGAAGAACGAGAAAACTGAAGGGATCAGGATGCAACAAAACAAAAGGAACAACAAAAAGAGAACAGGGAAACATGAACAGCAGGGTTTAGGGACAAAATAGAGGGAGACTTGGACAAGCAATGGATATGGGGAGAAATGAGAGGTAGTGGAGGATGCATAAAGTGGACCTGATGGACACAGAAGGAAACTCAGGTCAGGTCAGGTATAGGAGCATACACCAGAGCAGCACGTCACTGCATTCACTTTCTGCCGGTACTCCAGGGGCCTCTGTCTGGCCGTCCCTCAGGCAGATGCCTGGCCCTTCCCCATCTCCTTAAGATGCAGATCAACCTGCTGCAACCACAAGGTACATGGTCAGCCTGTTTGCCTCCTCCACTCATGAGGCTCCCTCACTGAGAGAATTTGGTGAACAGGATCGTCGTCAGGAAAATGAGCCACATGTCCATACAGTCGTAGCTGAGGCTCATCAACTATTCACTTAACAAATCTCATCTGAGTCTCTCAGCAACCGCTCATTTGACACAAAGTCCGACCAGCTATAGCCAAGGATTCTCCGAAGAGACCTGGTCCCGAAGGAGTTAAGTCTCCATCTCAGATCCTTAATCATAGTCCAAGTCTCACATCTGTAGAGCAAGATTGGAAGCACCAAGGACTTAAAGACTTGGACTTTCGTCCTCCTGCATCGATACCGATAGCGCCACACCCCATGATCCAGTGAATCCATGACTCCCCAGGCCTGGCCCAGATGTCTATTGACCTTTGGCTCACACCATGCGGAGACATGCATATCACTGCCAAGGTAAATGAATCTCTCCATGACCTCAACATCGTCTCCACAACCAGGTACAGACAAGACAGCAGCATCCAATATGTCATTGAAAGCCTGGATCTTATTTTTGACCCAGGAAACCCGAAGCTCAGTGGCCCTAACTCCTCATTCAGTGCATTGAGGGCCCCGATCAGGATATCCAGTGTTTTTGCAAAGATGACTGCATCATCTGTGAAATCAAGGTCAGAAATCTTGACACTCCCAAACGATGTACCGCAGCTTGATCTCTCTGACATCCTCCCCAGAATCCAGTCCATACAAGTGCTGAAAAGTGTAGGAGCCAGTACACACCCCTGATGAACTGCAGTATCAACTGGAAATAAGTTGGAGATGAAACCACCACACCTCACAGCACTCTCAGTACCAGAGTATAGTTCAAAAATCAGATTGATCAGTTTTGGTGGCACCCCACGAAGACTGAAAATCCTCCAGAGGGCAACTCAATTCACTGAATCAAATGTTTTGCAGAAATAAATATAGGCTGTGAGCAGCCACAGTCAAAACTCGTCTGCACTCGGTGAGGATCCGAAGACAAAGGGTACGGTCAATCGTTGACCTCTTTGATGTAAAGTGTGACTGCTCTGGACACTGATGCTAAAGCAGATGGTGATGAACCCCATCAAGAATTATCCAAGCAAAGATGTTGCCCGGCACTGAGAGCAGCATCACCCCTCGGTCGCTGTTACAGTCCTGACGATTACCCTTCCCTTTCTTTTCATGATCATGATGCATCTTTTCCAAACCAAGCACAGAACTACATGCAATGATATAATTACAGCACTTCCACCAGCCTTGAGAAGTTCAGCATGGATGTCACAGATCCCAAGAGTTTTAACCCCTTTCAACTGATTCACTACAGCCTGTGTTTCCACAAATGGAGGTAGTTCACAGTTGATTGTAGGGTCAGCAGTATCGATAGTTACACCCCTGATGTCATACTCAACAGCTGGTGGGTCAGCCTGATACAGCCGCTCAAACAATCGGCTCAGCAGGCCTTCACTTCGGACTCCGCGGTCAAAAACGAACTCCAGTCTACTGAGGGATGGGCTTGGAGGAATGCAATGAATAAATTCCTCAGTAAGTAGGATGAGAATCACCTGAGCACAGGTGATGCTCTACCCCTTCACATATTCTTCACTCATAGGCTTCCTTCTCCGCCATCAGCACTCGTACAGTTTTATGCCTCAACTCTCTGAACAACTCACCTCTGCTATTAAGCTTGGCCTTGTAGCTCTGGTCAATGGTATCCAGTGTCCCTTGGGAGACAAAGTTCTTCTTCACCTGATGGTTGGTTCCAAGACATCCACCGTCAACATCAGGGATGGTCATCTTGAAGGCACTCCACAACTCTTCAGGATTCCCCAAAACACCCAGACCCCCAAAATTGCCACTCATCCTCTCTTCGCAACCTTCTCAGCTACCCTCTCATCCTCGTGATTGCCAACATCCAGCCTCAGCTGGAATGGTGCTATTCCCCTGGATTTAAACTGTAACTTCAGAGTTGCTACAACAAGCCTGTGGTCAGTATTGAGGAACTGAACACTGGCATACCCTGCAGTTCTGAATCATCCTCTAGCGATCAATGTGCCATGGCCAATCTCCTTTGCACACGACCAGCATTGGAATACCAGTCCAGAAAAGAGAAAAAAGGTTTCAGAGAAAAGAGAATACCAAAACGCAGACGCACGTACGTATGCACGTACGGGATCGATCGCTTAATGCCGCTTTTCGCTTCGCGAGAGTGGGCTAATGATGGAGCTTTCTGTGTTCTTGGAAACTTTCAACACTCTAGAAATTGTTTATGCCTTTCCCCAGATCACAATTCCATCTCAGTGTTCTACGGACAGTTCCTTGGACTCCATGGAAGAGTTTCTGCTCTGACATGCACTGTCAACTATTGGGCCTTTTATGGAAAGGTATGTTTGTATCTAAATCACATCCAATCAATCGAATTTGCCACAGGTGGACTCCAAGTTGTCGAGACATCTCAAGGATGTTCAAAGGAAATTGGATGCACCTGAGCTCAATTTGGAGTGTCATAGCAAAGAGGTTGAATACTTATTGATGCAAGACATTTCAGCTTTTCATTTTTAATTAATTATTTTTAATTTTGAAAAACATGTTTTCACTGTCATGATGGGGTATTTTCTGTAAATCGGTGACAAAAAATTTAAATTTAATCCATTTTAAATTCAGGCTGTGACAATAAAATGTGACAAAAGTCGAAGGGTGTGAATTATTTCTGAAGACATTGTAGCAGAAGCAAGAACAGCAGAGCAGGATTTGAGAACACAAGCACTGATGCCATTTGGATCCATCTCCGGAGCAGGTTCAAGGTCAGACAGAACTTTCTCTCCCTTCTCAGGTGAGAAGGCTACAAAGTCCAGTAGACAGTGCGTACGAGAGGGTAAGATGGGGACACCACGGGATGGGTTGGGTACACGATATATGGAGGCAAAGACAGAGTTTAGTCATTCTGCTTTATCCCAGGCAGAGTTTTCAGTGATGCCGTTTGAGGTGAGGGACGGGATGGAGGGAGAGCATGCACAAGAGACAGACCTGACAAGGTGCTGTCTTGACTTTGAGGAAGGAGACTGGTTTGAGAGTTTAGCCATTCATCCTATGTTTGACCTTTTTATCCAACTCTCATTGTTGTGAAATGGCATGCAATTTTGTATTTTATTTTTCTTCACCATTGTATTAGTTTTCACTTTGTCTCGATCATGGCGCAAAACCTGATCCATTTGAATTCTGTGGGGCAGATGTTAAAGCAACTCGGAGAAACTATTTGATTACTTATATATCCATACCCTCAGACATATCATACATCAGCACAGTGGTTATTGCATGAAATGGGAGAAGGTTACTGGTTCACATGCCACTATGGGATGACCTCAACCCAGCAAACTGTTTCGTTAATCAAAACAGCCAAGCGTGCTCATGCGCTTGCAGTTTCAATGTTCTTAGCAATGAAATCTGTATGGTATGATGTCAGTGCTAGTTTTACCAAAACATATCACCGATTCAGCAGCTTTATGGACACAAGAGAGGCACAATAAAAAGGCTTATAAAGAAGCAAGGTAGGTACATTTTCATTGTGCAGTCAGTGAATCTTTCTCAACATGAGGCAATTTTATACTGCCATCCATTTATATTCTGATCATCTGTGAGTCTGTGTCAAAATCACAGTTGGTGCGTTTTCTCAAATTTATTGCAAGCTTATTTCCTTTCCAAGAATTTTGCTGTCTTGGGGCTGACCACATGATCTTTTGCAGAGACGATTTAAGCAATGAATACAAAGGAAAGGTCATGGTATCCTCAACAAAACTTTAGATCGTAGAAAGGACTTTTCAAACCCAGTCGCATAATGTCTGATTACTTCCGTCACTGAAAGTGGATGGAAGTTATGTTTTTGCCCTTGTCTGTCTGCCTGTGAGCAAGATATCTCAAAAAAGTTATGAATTCAGATGAAATTTGTTTGACAGGTTGGGTATTTGATGAGGATAAATTGATAAGAGTTTGGTTAAGATCCGGATCTGGATAAGAGAATTTTAAAGTGATTTTCACCATTGGGAGATGGGGCCAAAACGATATATAACACGATCTCTCAAAAAGTTGTTGACGAGTTGGAACAAAACTTGGTGGATGAGTTGGGTGTGTGACAATAACAAGCCAATTAGATTTTGGTTCAGGTCCGGACGTAGATCTGACTCATCAGTGGGATACAAAACGTGAAATGTACAGTCTGGTGGATGTGTGCCACTCTACTGAGTGCCGTTCTCATTGTCTATTTTAACCATCCCAAAAAGCAGTATTTTACTATGGTGCAATCATTTAATCAACAGAATGAGTGTTTCAATACGGAAGCAGCACCTTTCATTCGTACCTAAAAAGCTATTAGTTGAAGCTGTCTTTTTTATGTTTTTTTTTCTTTTTCAGGAAACAGTGGATGTGACAGGAGGCCATATTTTCCCATCACAGAGATGCATCACAATGTGCACCCCAATGACTTAATATATTAATCATTACTATCAATAAATATTAATTGAAGGATTTGCAGGAAGAATGTTATATGCATGGCATTTTGGTTTTGGGTTCTCTTGCGTTTTCAATCGAAAACTTCAAAATTGGAAACCAATTTATTTTTTCTTTCTTTTTGCATACAAAATCAAGGCTCATGGAAGAGTGAGACCACTGAACGGATCAGGATACAACAGAACAAAAGGAACAGTCGAGAGAGAGGGGGAAACGCCAATGGCAGAGTTGAAGGACAAAATAGAGGAGAGCTAGTTGAAGTTGAAAGTTTGCAAATGGACATCAAATCAGATACTTATAGCCAGGTAATATTTAATTTATTCAGTGATATCATATACTAATTTCACTTAAAGGGATGGGGCAAATATTACTTTTTCACATGCAATTAAAATTTGTGTATATGTAGATGTCAAAATGGGTGGAGCGTCATGAGCACTGCCCTGATCTCCAATGGACATAAAGTCCTGTGCAAGTGCACACCAAAGTGCCACCTCTGACCCAGAGGCTTCAGCCTGGCGACTCATGTCAAACAGACAGACATTTAATGGTCACCATTGGTTAAACATCAAACGGAGCCACCTAACTGGATTTTGGGCTTATTCACCCTCATCAGGATGGCACTATATATATATATATATATATATATATATATATATATATATATATATATATATATATATATATATATATATATATATATGTATGTATGTATGTATGTATGTATGTATATATATATATATGCCTGGTGTTGGTGCAGTGGTTAGGGCAGCGGCTTGGGATCCAAAAGGTCCTGAGTTCAAGCCCCATTGGGCCACTGAATTAATACACCAGGGGGTTGACTCAGCCTGTCATCCTTCCGAGGTCGGCGAAGTGAGTACCAGTGTACTGGGCCGGTGTATACCCCAGTTAAAATAGGTGTACCATATCCCTGTGTCGTAAGAGGCGACCGGGGTTGCGTCAGGAAGGGCATCCGGCGTAAAACATGTGCCAAATCACTAGGCGGATCATAAGGATGATCCACTGTGACGACCCCTAATGGGAGCAGCCGAAAGAAGAAGAAGATATATATATATATATATATATATATATATTAAATTAAATATATATATATTAAGATATATATATATATATATTAAATTAAACAATGAAGCTGGTCACCATTGGTTGGATATTTATATGGTATGCCATCCTGATAAGGGTAAACAAGCCCAAAGTCTGGATAAGCGGATCCATTTGATGTTAATCCAATGATAACCATAAAATTTGTCTGTTTGACATCAGTTGCTAGGCTGAAACCTCCGGGTCAGAGGTGATGCTTTGGTGTGCACTTGCGCAGGACTTTACGTCTATTGGAGATCGGTGGAGCGCTCGTCACGTTCCACATATTTCAATTTATCCTTCCGATCGCACCACTTGCCTTCTGATTGATTGGTTTCAATTAGTGGAAACAATCGTCTGGGTGGCAGACAAGCCATTGTTCTTTGCGGTTTTTGCAGTCTTACCATGTAAGACATAATTCATGGCTGATGCTCACATTTACAGACAGGAGATATGTTAAAATAAAAAAATGTGGATTGGAATATTCTACCTCTGGACCCTTGAATTTATCCACAACCATTTACATCTAATTTTATTCTCGGGGTAAGGGATCTATTAAGGCAATGGTGTCAAACTCATTTTTACCGAGGGCCACATCAGCATTGTGGTTGCCCTCAAAGGGCCAGTTGTAACTGTTAAGATAGTATAAATGTGACTAAATGTAATGTAAAATAAATGTACCTACTCGTTAAAATGTTGTTAAGTAACTGTTTATTACTTATTCAAGTTACAAATAACAAGATATGCATTTGCATAGATGTAAAAAATATGTTTATCAGGTTAAGAAACCAACATTACTCCATCAATCAACGATCAAACTATTGAAGTAAATAAAGAAAAATATAATCAAACAAGTTATGCCATTAACTTTTCACATTAAGCGTCGAGAGGGGCAGAACTACAGCACAACCAACAATTGTGAGCTGCTAAGCACATGTGTGACAGATGTAGCATTTTACAAAAACAAATGGATGCACACAGCCTTGCAGAGGGCGTACGTACATCCAACTAGTAAGAGATGGTTTGATTACAGAAAACTTTTGTCTGCATTAACACAAAAACCTGCAAACACAGTGAATACATTGCTACACGTACAAAGTAGTATATGTATTTAACTAAAAATAACAAAATAAGGGTTGTCTCAGTTCACGCTATATGGTCAAGTTGATGAGGTGATGCTGCCTGTCCTTGAACATACCCAGTAGATCCTTACTCAACCTGAGACAACATCTCACACACCATCCTCATTCATTGATCATGTTCTTAAAATAACAAACACAGAAGAAAATGCAAGCACAGTCCTGCTAGTTCCTTAACTCGGTCCGCGATGGTGTTTCTTGACAAACTGACATTTTAAAAAGTTTGTATCTGGTCGGGGCACACTTGCTCACACACCTTCAGCATGCACTGCTTCAAAAATGCACCCTCTGAAAACGACTTTGAAGCTCGGGCAATTTCTTCAGCCACAATAAAGCTAGCTTTCACTGCCGCATCGTTTTTAGCTGTAGCTTTTGTGAACAAATTCTGCTGCGATTGCAGTCTGCCTTTTAATTCTTGGAAATTCTGCTGTTTTTGTTGGAGGCTAAATTTGGCATATTTAGCTCCGTGTTTGGTGTCAAAATGCCGACGGAGATTGTACTCTTTAACGACCGACACCGCTTCATAACACAAAAGACATACCGGTTTTTCTCCTTGAAGCACAAACATTTATTTGCTTTCCCATCTTTCTTGAAACTGCCTTCCATCTGCATCAACTTTTCTTTTCCTGGACATTTTGGGATCAAAAGTAGATATTTCTCAATTCCACTTGCTGGGAAAATCGCCGACACCGATGTGGATACACTGCTATCTAGAGGCGGGAAGCGGTCACTTGGCGCGTAACATAATCAAAATGCATTGTGGGAGATGTAGTTTATGGTCAATGCACACTGCAAAGCAGCATTACATAGACTTATTTTAATACACCTTTTAAGCTCTCGCGGGCCACATAAAATGACGTGGCGGGCCACATTTGGCCCGCGGGCCAGGAGTTTGACACGTGTATTAAGGCATTGCAAAACCTCTCGGTGTAATTACAGCAGCAGCACTAAACCTGCCCTTGGGCAGAGCCCTACAAAAGAGAGAAACGTAAGGGGCATGGCCAGGGTAGCAGCACATAATGACCTACTTTTCTCATAGATATGCTGAGATCTTTAGTCTTCACAACCTAAATGCAAAAACAAGCAGCTTTACATCCTCAGTCAAAGGACAGGATACAGCAAGAGGCAGTGCCCCTCTCTCTACACTGAACAAGACTGGCAGTTTTAGTCAGATTCAACCTCATAGTTAAGAGGAACAAATCCAGGACCACATAGCTCAGAGATGAGCATGGTACTAACTGAACTATCTGGCTGCCACTGAACTCACATAAACTTCCATGGAGCTCTTTCTCTTTCTCTTTCTCTTTCTCTCACACACATCTAATCACTAACTAGATTCTACTCAACTTACTACAGCAAATAATATTTGGCATGTAGCATTCGTTCTGCAGATAGTCATCACATGCAGTCTTATTGTTGGTTTTAATATGAATGGCAAAGTATTCTTCATTTTCTACAATATCAGCGAGGAATGTGAAAGGCATGTGAAGATGAGAATATGCTAACATGGACTTTCCTAACTGCAGCAGATCTTGGACTGTATTAGTGGTGTATCATTGTGTTCGTAATCAATATATTTGTTTCCATCATTGACTTATTCATTAATTTAATGTGCAGCACATGCCTGTGAGTTTACATCATTGCTGTGGAGGTGTGGGGTGGGGGGGTGGAGTTTGGGCAGTTGTGCTATTAATGCAGTGCTCCATGTAGGTAAGACAGGAATTTGTAATTTGGCCAGGGTGCTGGCAATGGCTCAACTTCTCTTCGCGATGAACACCGTGGAATCTTTTAACGTCTACCAACTAATGCCAGCAGAAGGGATGCCAGTTTAACGTCTATCCGAGGGACGGCACACACACTTATACCATTGCCCTGCCTGTGAAACACCAGGATGACAGTTTTTTAGCTGGGACGGGATTCAAACCCAAGCGAGACAGCATAGATATGATTGCACATACCTCGAGGCTAGCCTGCCAAAAACCTAGGATCTCATACCCAGATGAAATATATACACTCAAAAGTATTTTATGGCCCAGAGTTAGTTGGTTTCCATTCTCCCCAGGGACCCATACTTCCCTTTTCTCGTTTCATTGCTCCAGCTGTGTGGCCTTTAGATGGTGCTTTCATACAGTGTAATTGAGCAAATAGCAGGCAAAATGAAGTGTATTCCTTTGTTGTGCTTTGACAGGTGGCTGTAGAAAACGGAGAGATGACAAATAATTCGAATTGATGACCCATGAAAACAATTTGCTTTTTTCCTTACTTTTTGGGGAATTTGTTATTTTCCTTCTGCTAACTTTTTTCACTGTGGGCTGCATAGTGAAAGTGCAAAACTCCTAGCATTCTTATCTTATGATGCAAAGCACATTCATAAATAGGACATCATCTGATGTACATCCATTCAAAGTTTTGGAATGCACTTTAGTTTTACATTACCTGCACTATTTTCATGTCAAAAAGATGTGGTCAGAGACTTGACATCGCTTATCTAGCAGAAAGAACCTGGCCTTTCCAGTGGCGTGCCAATTTGTCACTGCCAAAGATCACGTCAGTGGCTGTTTAAAAAGGAAAATGCAGAGGTTCTAATCACGATTGCAGAATCATGAACTCAACATTCTAACATAACCACACCTGAGTTTGGATGAAAATCCTTGCTATGATATTTTATCTCTGGGATGGTCTTTGAAATGTTTGGATGAAGGTTTGATTTCCACTGGGTTTGAATCAAACTATTATTTGTCCTGCTGTGCTGCTAATATCATGGATTATATGCCATTCTTAAGTTGATTGTCCCATCCGTTCTAAAATCGTGTTTGTACTATTTTTTAAAAGCTCTCACTGTTATTTTCTTTTCGAGTAATATTAGGACTCTGAGTGGGTACCTTGACCGTATAAATATAGGCCATACCTTATAACATGTGCAGGTGAATAGAATATGGATGTGGAAATCCACACTCCAACGTCTTTCTTACCTCATTTGTTGTCATCTTAATTTTAAGCAGATGCATCAAATAAAGAAACTGTTGCTGTGGGCTTCAGTTATCAACACTATAAGACACAAATCTCATCTGTTGCTGTGGGTTATAGTGATCAACAACAGATAACTAAAGCCCATAGCAACAGGTCTAATGTGTCTAAAGGGACTTGATGGGCTGTGAAGGTCTAGAGCAGTGATCTTCACTTTTTTTAGAAGGGAGCCACTTTTGCTGGTAAGACATCAGTGTGAGAGCTGCCACACCACCTGCAAGACTCAAAAATGGCTGCTATTAGGCCCCACCTCTATGCACTCTTACAGATATATATACTTTTTTGTGGTTACTGGGCTGAAAACACATTTGTTTGCATATTGCCATCGACTGATGTAGTGATGTTACTTTTATGCTTCACATTAGAACATTCATTTGAAACCATTAGGTCAATTTTATAGCATTTATGGCGGATTATGATGGGGCGTTTTCACATTTGTGTATTATCGGCCACACGTCGGGGGCCACACTTTAGGCCACCAGGGGCTGCCAGTGGTTCTTGGGCCGCGCAATAAAGAACAGGAGTCGAGAGGGTATGAAAGGTCGAAATGGTGAAGGAATCTAAAGGTGTCAAGTGTCAAAAGGGTCTTAAAAGTAAAAGGGGGTCTTCTGGGTCTTGAATGTAAAAGGGGGCGTAATGGGTCCGAAAGTGTTTTTGGGGCTTCTGGGTCTTTTGGGTCCTCGATGTGGTTTGTGGGTCCTCGATTTTGGGTGTTTTGGTTCCTTGGGGATTTTTGGGTCATCTGGGTCTTCTGGGACTTTTGGGTCACCTTGATATTTTGGGTCATCTGGCTCTTTGGAGTCTTTTTTGTCTTTTGGGTCTTTTGAGTGTTCAGGGGTCTTTGTGGTATTTTGGTTCTTTTTGGTCTTCTGGGTCTTCAGGGTCTTTTGGGTTGTTTGGGTTTTGGGGGGTCTTCGGCATCTTTTGGGGTATTTTGGGTTACCTGCGTTTTTGGGGTCTTTTGGATCCTCAGGATCTTTTGGGTCTTTGGGTGTTTTGGGTCCTTGGGGACTTTTGAGTCATCAGGGTCCTCGGATACTTTTAGGTTATCTGGTATTTTGGATCCTCAAGGTCTTTTTGGTTTTCAGGATCTTTGTGGTCTTAAAGGTTCTTCAATGGTTGAAGGGGTCTCATCAGTCTAAAACATTGCAAAGTACATTCCAATCGTCTGTAACTAATAGACGTACGTGTGTGAATTCAGGGTGCAACTGGCATTCAAATGGTACGTAATTAACTCGTATATTGTAGTCACACGTCTTCACCATGTACATTCCAATAGTACATAATTAATAGGCATATAGTCACGTGGCTTCACAGACTGACAGCTTCATGGACTATGCTTTTTGTATATATTGTCACGGTGCCGGTGGTCCAGGTTAATCCCCCCAACCCAAATTTTGGTGACGGGCGGTGAACACTGCCAGCCTGGATGGTCGAGTGGTTTTTCCTTCTTAGAAGGTGGAGACGTTGATCCTTGGAGATTATAACACGTGTGGGAGGGCATGGGGCGCAATGGCAGAGTAACGGAGGCATGGGGAAGGGAGGTTTATACTCGAACGCCACGACAAATCCACGGACACAGTAACTTAAAATAACCATGAAATTTAATGAAAATAGACAAATATTTACAAAGGACAATAATTTAAAGGTAATGACAACAACGCGAAGTAAATAAATCCTAAAGTCGAGGCGCCTCTACACACAGACTTAAATACAGACAAGGGGAAACAAAATAAAAGCAAATCCTTCTTTTATTTTGGCAGTTAGCTTGGTCCAGAGATGGTCCTTGTGGAACATGGAACCGAGGCCCTTCTATTTGCACGTGCAGACGCGCACAAAATGGCGCAAAGCCGCTCTCTCACAGCGGGAATGTTTGTCAGGCAATTTGTGAGCAGTATCAACACCAAGGCTCAGAGACCCCGTGCAGCATGCCGTGTGATGGCAAAACCTAGCAAGTCCGGCTCCAGACATTTTGAGTTATCAAGGAAAAACATTGGCGTTTTGGTAGGGTAACTGTGAACTTGCTAGGTTTTGCCATAGCATTATCGAAGTGAATGCTCATGCTATATTTAATTTAAGTACACTTGGAGGACAGGAAAAACCTAGTAAGTCCAGATATGGGTCTAACTCAAATTTGACCAAAACCGGACTTGCTAGGTTTTGCCATCACAGGGCATGCTTGGAATGGCGCTATCATCTACAGTGACATTCAAGAGGCTTTGAGCCTGTCTCATATGACCAGCCAAGAGTTGATGGCCAGCGTCTCGCTTCACCACGTGAGCCAAATCGCCTCAGCACGAATACAAGAATCGTGCTGTCTTCTTCATGCGTCAAAGGAAAGCCAGCCGTAAAACCCTGTCCTTACATGCCATCTCCTAACTACGTTCTCTCTTGACCACGTGCGTCCCTCATTCCAGACTCGTGCATTCCTCCTTGCACCGAGCTGCTTCCCCATCCTGTCTGATCCGACATCCTCTTGCATCCTACATCCTATTCTTCTTTTTTTCTGCCACTAATGTCACGCCCATCAATTATATCAGTCTCGGGTGAGTGACTCCACCTGCCATCACCCTTGGAAGCATGGCCTCTTGCCTACTTGGTCATGTTATTAAAACACAATTCTTTCATGGTTTGTAATACAAAAACATAGGGAAAAGTCATGGGGGAGAGAAGGGGGAATTACATACTGGGGGAACTTATCCTAAATCCCTATATAAGTAACACTGCACCACCCCCTCCCGTGTGGTGACACGTAACACTTAAGCTCACAGTTTCCCAACTTAATTTACATCGAGATGTCTCATACACGTCCACGGACCAAACAACTCGATTCAATCCAACCCTTCCTGTTAAAATCCTCCATCTACCCCCACAACCCTAAGAATATATATCTAATATATATCTAATATATCTCCATCCATCCATCTATTGGGATCATAATCTGTGCAGAGCATTGGTGCTGCCGAAGCAGTCTCCTTGGCTATTGGTAACAATCCTTGATGGGTTGCCACTCCGACGCAGGATACCAGCAAGCTGGCACTCATTTTGCTGACCTCGGAAGGATGACAGACAGTGTCAACCCCACCTGGTATTAATTCAACAGCCGAGTGGGATTTGAACTCAGGATCCTAGGATCTCAAGCACACCACTCTAACGATAAAGCCAACACCAGGCGTATATATATATATATATATATATATATATATATATATATATATATATATATATATATATATATATATATATATATATATATATATATATATTTATATATATATATATATATATATATATATATATATATATATATATATATATATATATATATATATATATATATGTGTTGTCCCAAAAAAATATACAACTTTTAAAATGCTTCGTTTGATCCTAAAA